>NC_048302.1:114153708-114173999 GCF_013100865.1 Trachemys scripta elegans
TACTTGACTGTGGCTTCGCAGTGTGGCTGCTCGCCCCCAAGGTTGGCACCCAGCTTGGCCTACCACCCAAATTAACTCTGCAGTGAAGGCATATCCTTATTGTTGTTTAGGTGGCCCAGCTCAGAATAACTTTCCACTGATGCATGCCAGGAAAGTTGGGGGAGCTTGTAACTAACTCATCCCTCTGGTTCCCTAGGCCTTGGCTGCTGTTCTGCTCTCCAGACAGTTCAGCTCAGCTCAGTTCATCAGCCTACACTTCTAGGAGCAGGCCAGACTGCAGTTCTGGCTCCCAGATACCCTGCTGCCTGCCTTCACAAAGAGTGTAGAGAGGATACACTGTCATCCAATTAACTCCCACCTGTGGGGAAAGCTGGGCAGCAGAAGGCAGATGCAGGCAGGTCCTGACAGGGAAGAGGGACCAAACAAAAAAATGTCTCACATCTGGCTGTCTCAAAACAGCGAATTCTGTAGCAAAAATGCCCAACTCTGTCGCATCATGAAAAATGCCAAATGGGGGCTCTGATGAATGGGGCAATCCACACTTCTTAGATACGCAAAAAGAACAGGAGTACTTGTGGCACCTTAGACACTAACAAATTTATTTGAGCATAAGCTTTCGTGGGCTACAGCTCACTTCTTCGGATGCATAGAATGGAACATATATTGAGGAGATATATATATACACATACAGAGAGCACGAAAAGGTGGGAGTTGTCTTACCAACTCTGAGATATGGTGTTTCTGCCAAAGTCAGGCAGGCATCACTCCATCAGCTGTACTCTGTCCATGTTTTCAAGATTGTCTCCACAACCACAAGAGTTGAGAACATAAAAATCAGAATCCCAGAAATGCAGGGCTGGAAGGGACTTCAAGAGATCATCTTGCCCACTGGTTCTCAAATTTTGCATTGGTGACCCCTTTCAAACAGCAGGTCTCTGAGTGTGACTCCCCCGTATAAATTAAAAACACAATTTTTTATATTAAAGACTATTTATTATCTAAGGTGTTCTTAATCTCCAACAAAAGGGATTCCACAGCCTCCCTAGGTAACCTGTTCCATTGCTTAACTATTGTATAGTTATAAATTTTTCCCTAATATCTAATCTAAATTTGCCTTGCTGCAAACTAAGCTGATTGCTTCTTGTCCTACCCATGGTGGACATGGAGGAAAATTGATCACCATCCTCCTTTATAACAATCTTTTGACATAATTGAAGACTGTTATCTTCTCCCTCAGCCTTCTCTTCTCTAGCCTAAATTAGACTTCTCTAAACCTCATGTCATTTTGCTGCTCTTCACCTCCAATTTGTTCATATCTTCCTTAAACTGTGTTGCTCTAAACTGGACACAGTACTCCAGCTGAGGCCTCACCAGTGCCGAGTAGGGCAGAACAATTACCTCCCATGTTTTATATATGACATTCCTGTTAATACATCCCAGAATAACATTTGCCATTTTTTTGCAACAGTTTCACGTTGTTGTTGACTCGTATACACTTTGTGATCCACTGCAACCCCCGGATCTTTTTTTCTGCGGTACTGCTGCCCAGCCAGTTATCCCCCACTTTGTCATTGTACTTTTGATTTTTTTTCTTTCCGAACTATAGTACTCTGCACCTGACTTTATAGAATTTCATCTTATTGATTTCAGAGCAATACTCCAATTTCTGAAGATAATTCTGAATTCTAATCCTGTCCTCCAAAGTGCTTGCAACCCTTCCCAGTGTAGTGTTGTCTGTAAATTTTATCAGCATACTCTCCACTCCATCATCCAAGTAATTAATGAAAATGTTGAATATTATTGGACCCAGGACAGACCCCTGTGGAGCCCCACAAGCTATGGCCACTAAGTTTGACAGCAAACCATTGATAACTACTCTATTGAGTGTTTTTTTAATCAGTTGTGCATCCACTTTACAGAAATTTAATCTAGGCCATATTCCACTAATTTGTTTGAGTGTCATGGGGGACTGTCAAAAGCCTTATTAAAGACTAAGTAGATAATTTTTACTGCTTCTCCCCATCCACAAGGCTGGTCAACCTGTCAAAGAAGGAAATTATGTTGGTTTGGTATGATTTGTCCTTGACGAATCCATGTTGGCTATTTATCACCTTATGATCCTTTAAACATACTTTTTAAGAAATGAACGCTGAGATTCAGGAGCACAACTCTGTGACAAGAGGTGATTTCCATGTAAAATTCTGTGGCCTAGAATACTCCAGGCCCTGCCTACTTATGTGACAAATAAATTTGTAAGGCTGCTCTGAAGTAATGTGTACAGTATGAGAACCTAGATAGGCCTTCCAGAAAGTCTGGCTGATAGATCCCTCTAATGCTGTAAAATATTTGGAATGTTCCTAAATGCCACATACATTTTTCTATAGGGTAAACTGTTAGCTTAGTGACAGGCTAAAAATGCAGTCCCCCCTTTCTGGAATCAAAGAGTCTGAATCACTGCTGTGACTGTAAGCTCTCTGTGACTGTAAGCAAAGATAGTCTTTGTGTTTTCTGTCTGTCCAGCACCTAGCACACTGGTGTACTGGTCCATGGAGCTCCTAGGTGAGCTCTGCTCTGCTTCCCCAGCTCATGTAGTTTTCCCTGCTGAAACCTGGTTTTAGGCATGTTCTAAAACTGGATAATAAAAACATCTGATATTATTGCTGGCAATAACGGCTGCGTATTTTTACTGTGCGTTAACAATGAGTGTTATTAGGGGAATTCAGTAACTCTTAAACTATCCAAGCTATTTTGCTATATACTGGCCCAAATACATTTCTTGATAGGCAATTACAATTCTGCTGTAGCAACGTTGGCTTTCAAGTTCCTCACTTTCCCATTATTGTATTTATTTATTTTTTGACATGCTATGTGTGTGATTTACAAATGGGATTAGAAATGAAATCTTTATATAACAGCTATTGTAAAATCATATAAATGCTATGCAGTATTTGTTTGTATTAAACCATCTAATTAAAGGGACCTTGTAAGGTCCAGAGCTAAGGGAATTCTGCACAGCAGAAGGTGCAAACATTTGTTTGAGTTAACAGTAGAAATTTGGCTAGACAGTTCCATTGTCCCTTTTTATTCATTTCACACAAACACTAGTACAAGCTAGTTTTGGTTCAAAAGTAATATTGGCAGAAAGAAACGTTCTTGAAAATTCTCATGTGAATATGTGTTTGCATGAAGGTATTCTTGAGATATGTTTGCATGGCCAGCTTGAAGCCTCTTTGATTTCCCTCCTTCTGCTTGCAAATGTTTGAATCATTTAATCAAAGAGCAGAAACAATACCATGTGACTTAGGCAGTGTTGCCAAGACTCCCAATTTCATCACAAGTCTCATGATATTTGATGTTTTTTCTATAGCCCTAAACCCTGGAGTCATGCAAGTTCACCAAAATCTCTCAGCCTTAACTTTAAAGCAAGAAAGTTTCCAGCCCTTCAGGTTGTGGAAACAAGTATGAAAAAGTAAAGATGCAAAAGAAGAAGATCAATAAAAACCTCCAAATTTATTATTTTTAAAGTCTCATGATTGTTAAGTCAGTTTTACGACTTTTTGGATCCTGTGTTAGAGGGCTTTCCCTCCACCCTCCCACTTCCCTGGCTCTTGTCACGCAGACAGCAAAAGACCAGAAGTCCGAAGTGCAGACAATGTGATGTTTATTGGGGTTAATTTCTAGCAAGCATGATTCCAATTTTCCCACCTACTTCCTGTTTGACTCCAGTTTATGTAGTAATATTCTCAGCTATACCTTAACCAATCATTTTACTGAAATCTATCTAACCAGTCCTAACATATTGTAACATAATTCTCTAGCCAATAATATCCCACTACCCTAATTAACTTACACCTTCCAAAATTAATTATACATCTGACAGAAACAATTAGAGAACCAGACAGATTAACAATAGAAAAGTGAGGGCCATAAAGATAAAACATATAGAAATGAGGGTTTTGCGATCGCAACCATTGATAAGTGATTTCTTGCCAGACAGGATGTAACCATCTTAAGATCTGTTTCTTTATCTGGTAGTGATAGGAAGACGATCCTGTCCTGATAGTGCCCAACAGCCCAATACCACCTATTTCAATGTGACTGGTTTGGGGTGTGAGGATGTGACCATAGACTTCCCAGCTTATGGCTGCCCCTGCTGCTTAGCCAAACAAGGCTTCAGACTATCCTAGTGAGAGAAGGGCCATATGCAGGCAGACTTGTGATTTTGATTCTTTGTTTTATATCCCTGTAACTAGCTAAGTGATAAAAATACACTTAAGTTCTTAAAATATAGGCCTTTGCAGACAGGCCTGCATATCTATATTCTAACATCTTGACACGTGATTATTGAACACTTGGGTGACCAATTATGCACCACAAAGACAGAATAGGGAAAGCGGAAGATGCAATCTAAGCAAATTGTTTGCAAACAAACCATAGGCTGAAATACGTTTGCATAAAGTGTCTGCCTTCCGCATCTAGGAACTCTTTAGGTGTTTGTACCTTCCTGAGCAGAACGTCTTTCAGTGCTGCCCGTGGGGCAATGCAACTCTGTAGAGCCCCCAGTATTAGACTCTTTAGTTGTACGCAGTGTGGTTGTAGCTGTGTCAGCCCCAGGATATTAGTGGCACATGGTGGGTGAGGTAATATCTTTTCTGGACCAACTTCTGTTGTCTCTCTCACCAACAGAAGTTGGTCCAAAAAAGATATTACCTCACCCACCTTGTCTCTGTAGACTCGTTAGGACAGGGACCATCTTTTTGCTCTGTGTTTGTACACTGCCAATGAGGGCCCAATCCATGACTGGGGCTTATAGGTACTAGCACAAAACAAATGATTAATAATAATACAGGACTGTGTCTTAATGGCACCATTGACCCCGAGGAATTAGTTGAAGAACATATTAGATTTTTGTCTGCTTTTCTGTGGCTTATGTTCAGAAATCCTTGTTTTGTTTCTAATTTTTTTATGAAGCTTTTATTGGTGAAGGGTATATGATGGCTAGCAGATAGCCAGCAGAGATTAATAATCACATTAATGTTCTGTGTTTATATATATAATTTTGCCTTGAAACCTGTTCATTATGTCTACAGAACTATGTTTCCATTATTACCTTTATCCGCTTTTCTGCATTACCTCCACTTGTTAATTACCTCTGTTTGCACCTTGCCTTAAATTAGGCCCTGTTGCTGCAAACACTTACACATGAGCTGAACTTCACAACCACGAGTTGCCCCACTGAAGTTAATGGGACCACTTGCAATAGTAAAATTAAGCACATGTAGAAGTGTTTGCAGGACTGGGGCCTTAGATCTTCTTTGAGGCAGGGACCATCTCTTACTCTGTGTTTGAAGATGCCCACCACAAGTGGGTCCTGATTCTGATTCAGTTCTCTGGGTGCTCCTGTAAAATGAACAATAAATAATACTCATATATTAATGACAAAAGATTTACCATTCTCCCTTAGCCTTTTTGAAAGCACCAATGAAAGAATGAGATTTTTATTAACTGAGTTAAGAAGGATTTTATGTCCAGTAATTTATTGCTATCATTTGATTTTTGTGTGACAAACACCAACACACGCCGGAAAAATGGATTGCTAGAATTGGTCAGTTAAAATTGTGGATGTAGAGCATGATTCAAAGCCCATTGAAGTCAATGGAAGTCTGCCCACTGACTTCAACAGGCTGTAGATCTGGCCCAGGGGTGATTAAGCTATCATAACAGGAAATAAATTTGGAATGGATGTTTCAGGAGGGGGATGTTGAATATTTATCTAAAATAATCACATTTGTATGTTTTTAAGGGAACTTCTCAGCGTAGTTTGACAGTTTGTTATAAGAGTTTATAAGAAGCAGTGAACTATGACTGCTCTTATTTCATGCCTGTGACTGGGTTTTAATTTTAAAACGTTTAATTGAGAGACTTTGCTGGAAGACTCCATATTTCTAAAGCAATCCAGTCACTTGACTGGAAAATGCTACTTTTCACTTCAAAATTAGTAAATGATTTGAAACTGGACCTCCTATATCTGGAGAGACATTTGCAGAATAATAAACACATTGTGCCTGGTTCTTGTTTATACAAAGGCTGCGTTAGACTGCTAGTAGCGTAAAGCAGCCATAATGTGGGCGAATATTATATCTACACTCAGTCTAAGGCCCTTTTAGATTGCCAGAGCTGTGCTAAGGGGCCTTAAACAACGATTAAGAATCAAGTCCATTAGGTCATATCCCAGAATTAACTGGGAGTAATTCTACTGAAAGTAATGGCATTACCATAGCCTCGTCCTTATGCCTGAGATGGTTAAAAGATGACAAATCAGCCTCAAAGGTTGTGTGATCAATGTACTTATCCCTCATCTTGGCGCAGTCTAGGATGCACTGCCCCTTACCCCAATTGTATAATGCCAGGATCTGTGAGGAATATGACCTTTATTAATCTGTTTGATTTTTCCCACCGCTAGTCTAGCATGGCTCTGGCCTGCATGAGGAAGCACATGCACTATGATAGGCAAGGGCTATATCCTACCCTTCCCTTCTACATCCTCATACACAAAGGCAGGATGGCAGTGAGTCAGGATCATCCCCCTGATCCCCTGCCTGCCTGATCCAGGTGTGGTGTGCAGAGATGTATTTTGATAAGTGCTGCTCCCTTTGTGTGGTGGTGCTCAAGGAGGTAAGGAGCTGATTGGTATGGTGCTAAGGGTGTTGTTAACTGAGATTCAGAATGCCACGTTCCATGTTTGTTCACGTTGGTGTTACTTTCCTGGTGTGTGTCCATTGCCTCAATTTCTCTTTGCTTGTGCTTTTTTCTCCAAGAGCCAACTCTTGGGGGTGTTGAGAGCCCATTTCTGATGTCCTCTCCAGTAGGCTCAACTCCTTGCTTCCATTATCTTTCCCTCCCCTTTTCCAGTGAAACTCCTGATACTCATACAGAGGCACAGGGGACAATTGCTGGGTACTGGAAGATTAAGGAGGGGGAAGTGTATTTCTTTGGAGATGTTTAGGGTAGGGTATAGAGGAACTATAAAATGTTTCCTTGCTGATGTCCCACTGTGTCTTATCTTTTTCACAACTCTGAGTGGCTAGAGATGCTTCTCAGAGGGGCCTGGATACCTGAGGCAGTCGACAATAAGGCAAGTGTTTTGAAGGGAGACCATGTCTATGTGTGCATCTTAGACTCAGTAGTGTAATCTTCTATTTTCTTAAAAAAAAAAAACAACCCACTACAAACTGCAATGGGTCCTATGGAGAGATCTCTGCAAAAGTGGAGGGAAATGTATGTTTCAGAGGAACATTTTGTCTTATACTGACTGTTTTGGGAGTGGGATTTGTGTGAAGAAGAAGGCTGAGCTAAGAAAATTGACTGCACTATGTGCTGTTGGGTCTGTTCCGAATGGAGGGTGGTCAGTAAAAGGGAGGGCACAGGCAACTCAGGTTGAGACTACTTAGTTAGTGGTGCCCTTGCCGTGACAATTATTATGTATTTGTACAGTGGTAGCTCCTGGGAGCCCCACTCATGGACCAGGACCCCATTGTGCTAGGTGCTGTACAAACACAGACCAAAAAAAATGGTCTCTGACTCAAGGATCTTACAATCTAAGTAGCAGCAGCTGTCTGGATGTGTGTATCCATGTTAGGGCTTGTAATAATTCAAGCTCTTAACCATCCCTTTCCCTCCACTTGGCTCCTCACTCCCACTAGTTGGCTCAGGCCTCTATTGAACTGCTTTCACCATATTTTGGAAAATGCATTCGGCCCCAGAGGGGCTAAATGAATAAATAATTAGCCTTTCTGCCACCCAGACTACAAATCTCAGCTACAAAAGCTTTCCAAACTGTTCAGAATAGCATCGGCTAACACCTGCACTCAGGTGTATGCACATGATTCATATTCATTTCAGTGGAAGCTGTGGCTATGAATCTGAGGCCTGGGCTACACTTAACTCAGTTCAACGTGGCAATGGCAACATAACTATCCACACCCCTGAGCCTGTAGATTTGCTGATCTAACCCCCGGTGTGGATGCAGCTAAGGCAACAGAATAATGTTTCTATCAACCTAGCCACTGTTGCTCAGGGAGGTGCTTCCTACAGCAAACAAAAAACTACTTTGGTTTCCATAGGCCGCATCTACACTACAAGTTTATGCTGGCGTAGCTACAATGCAGTAGCTATGCCACTATAGTCCCTGTAGTGTAGACGTGGCTTGAGAACCCTGTTTGACTCTGCAGTTAGCAGGAGTTCCTGCAGTATTTCAGGGGAGAATATAACAAACAGTCAATATAGTCACACCAAGAGGTTTGTTTCTAGTTTCATTGCGATAACAATTAGCTGCCAGTTGCCATTTGGCCACTGAAAATTATATAGCAACCAGCAAAAAGTGTCATTTTATTCCTGGCTTTATGCTTGCAAGCTGGGTGGCACAGTGATATTTTGTAAGTGCATATAAGAGTAACCTTGCTAGAAAAAGCACTGTCTAAATGGTCAAAGTCCTTTATTCACACAGCCAAAGGCTAACCACCAACCAGCTCATTGACCTTCATCGCCATTGATCTTTGTTAAGGTTTTGCTTTCTTCTTTTTGCCTATTTTTACCATGCTCACTTACTCTTGGTTTTTTATTATTTGTTGTTCCATACACTGGCGTAAATCCTGCCCTTGCTTGTGTTGCTCAGGAGGAGACAAAAAGGGTGTAGGCAACTACAAAACCCCACACAACCATGGTTTGGCTGCCATGTAGAACTTCTCCATCATATTCAACAGTGCGCTAGGAGAGATACGAAGATAATATGCCAGACCACACACCACACCCAGGGCGGCTCTAGCTTTTTGGCCACCCCAAGCACAGCAGGGAGGCTGCCTTCAGCGGCATGCCTGTGGGAGGTCCCCAGTCCCGCGGATTTGGCGTACCCGTCGCCGAATTGCCACCGAATCCGTGGGACCAGCAGACCTCCCACAGGCAAGCTGCCGAAGGCTGCCTGACTTCGCAGGGACTGGCAGCCCCCCGCCGCTGCTTGCTGCCCCAGGCACGCGCTGGTGCCTGGAGCCACCGCTGACCACATCCCCACTGAGGTATGGCCTAAAGAGTGTTCTCAGCTGCAAAGTGACTAAGGGGTACATGCACTGCTCCTGCTCAGAGGATCAACAAAATGCACCACACAGTGCATTGCCCTGGTCCAGCAGCTTTCCTTTTGCATCAGAGAGATGTGCCAGCTTTTCCGCACTCCCTTGCTGACCTGGCTTGCTTGTGCTATGGCAAGTTTTGACCCTGTCACAGGGTACTCTACTCACCACTGAGTGGCACCCCCTTCTGGCAATTCTGGGGCCGAGTTCAGCACCTCTTTCCTCTCTTCCACCATTGCAGCTCTGCTCCTGCTTACTGAGTTGCAGTACGGAACATGACTCTGCCCTCCAGCCAGGTCACATTGTAAGCTTCCTACTAATTAGCACCCTCCACACAGCCTAAATCTTCCCCCATCTGCAGCTTAATGGACTGATTGGGCCCTCCTGGGCTAATTCTACTCTCTCAGGGCCAGTGTGGGGAGTACACCTCATCACAGATCCCTAGTTTTCAGAGGCAACGTCTAGGGCTAGGTTTTTAAAATGTGAATTTTAAGCATATAACTAAGAAACAATGAAACACAAAACTGTAATTGCAAAGACCTCAGATTTGTTTTTGTCTGAACAAGGAGTGGAAGCTTGGAGCAAAAGGAGAGCTGGAGTTTGCCAATGAAAAAAGCTTTATGTACTGAAGTCCAAAGCTTGCAGGAGCCCCAGGCAGATCCTGTAAATCCTGCAGGAGCCACATTTATGCTTTTAATGCAACTTAAAAACAAGGAAATTCTCAAACAAAAATAATTGCTAATTTAAAATAATTGGTTGCTTAAGTAAGGAACAAACGATAGAAAAATAATAACAAGAATGTCACAATTAAAAGTTCTATAATATTAAACAGTATGAAAATTAGAACATATTATATACATACCTCTCTAGAAGATGTACTGAAGGAAGATACTTACTAGTTACCTATCTATAATTCAATATTGGATACAAAAGACTGTTCTTTGTGTAATAGCTACATACTTTGCTGATTAAAATATTAGTATTCAGAAGACGGAAGGTATACAATGGAAGGGTAATCCTGAGGCAAGACACAAACACGCACATTAGAGATAGACATATTAGTGCTATATGGGCCTGATTTGGTGCCCTTTGAAGTCAATGGGAGTCTTTCCATTGACTTTGATGGGCACTGGACCAAGTTCTATACAATTAAACAAGTGCTTATGTTTTTTTTTCCCCACTGTCCTTCCATAACAAAAACAGAAACACTATATTTCTTGGTAGTTATATCCTGGTGAGTCTAAATTAAAGTTGTTACTGAAATGTCTAATATTAGTTTTCAAATGGCTAGACTTTTGTACGATTAATGTACAAAAAGTGTATTTAAATATTGATTTACATTACATTTTTTATTTCCAACTTTTTAATGGTTAGAATTTTTAATGGTTTTTGATAATTATTTTTTATTATTTTTACTTATAGGTAGCCACATCTATCTACCTAATTTTAAACTGTTAAAAAAAATGATTGAGGTTGCGAAGTCAAGTGCTCAAAAATTAGGAAGTGTCAGAATGTAGGTTGCCCATAACCTTAATTCAGCTCCTCTGTTGTATGCATTATGATACTCTTTAATTATATCATCATATACTACTTTGTCCACAGGGCTCTGTGGTGCTCCATGTAAGTTTGAAAGCTTGTCTCTCACTAACAGAAGTTTGTCCAATAAAAGATATTACGTCACCTACCTTGTCACTCTATAGTTCAAAATTGATTTTCAGTGATGTGCAATGTTGCCAACTCTTGTGCTTTTATTGTGAAAATCATAATATTTGGTGATTTTCTTAAAGCCCCTGCTCCTGTAGTCCTATGCTCATGTGAGAATTTCATCTTTCATTTTAAAAAAAAACAACTAACAAGTTTCAAGCCCAAGCCTGGAAAATGTGAACTCTATGGCTCTAAAACCTAAAGGTAAATAAAAGACCTCCAAATTCATTAATTTTTAAAATCTCATTTCTAAGCCAACGTCCTGATTTGTGGGCGACTTGATGAATGATTTTGAATGCAATATTAGAAGTGTTAGGTACCTCAATCTTTATACAGGCATCAAAATAAATGTGGCTTGATTTTCTAAGGAGCCAGGAATTCAAAAAATCCCACTGACTTACCCAAGGACATAAAGAAAGCCTGAAGCTATGTCTTCAGTGCAAAAAAGGCACAGGTAGATATAGCTAGATGAGGTCAACAGTATACCCCTGACCTGGGATTTACTTTGGCATCTATGTAAAAACTTCAGTGCCACAGAGAAGAGGCGGTGCTGAAAACTAAGGGTATGTCTTCACTGCAATAAAACACCCATGGCTGGCCTGTGTCAGCAGAGTTGGGCTTTCAGGGCTCAAGCTGTGAGGCTATAAAATTGCAATGTAGATGTTTGGGCTCAGACCCAAGCCCAAATGTCTATATCGCAATTTTATAGCCCTGCAGCCTGAGAGCCCGATTCAGCTGACATTGGCCAGCCCCAGATGTTTTATTTTAGTGTAGACATACCCTAAGGGTCTGGGCTTTAAAGAAATATGTTTATTTTCTATAGCTTTAGTTGTAACCATTATAAAATCTGGAAAAGACTATAAAGAAGTGTGAGGGGCAACAGGCTAAATTCATGGGAACAGAAATGATCACTATTATAAGTGTTTGATGGCTCCAGTAACCTTTATATAACTTAGCCTGTATTCTGGTATCACTTTTATGCAATGGGGCAAAGTTGCTAACAGTATATATTAAAAGTGGTAAAAGTATTTATTGCCACACTACATTTTTTAGGAGCACAATTTTATGTGTCTCTGCTTGCGTTGCTTCAACCTAAATGGAGTAATATTAATACCACAAGAAGGTCTGTTTACATGCTGCTCCAAGAATTTTCTTGCCAAGGGAAAAAAATCTGCCTTTTCAATTATTTTGCATGACAATAAACCCTACTTAGCTTAAAAAATTAAAGCCTCAATTTTTAAATGTTTATACCGTTCTATTTTTGTGATCATGGAGGGAGGAGAGAGTTTCAAGAGACCAGAGTACCTGACCATGCTAGCTATGATATCTAGATTAATACTTTTCATTTCTGCAGCACCTTCCGTCTCAAAGCCTTTATCCTCCATGAGTGAACAATACTTGTCTTGCAGGGAAATGTAGTTGTTGCCAGTTTTCAGACTGGAAAACTCAGTCACAAAGAGTTGTAGTATTCTCTTGCAGTGATGGAAACAGGACTCAGCGTATACAGGCAATTCTTTAGTCAGACCACTGACAGGATTTTGTATTTCTCCATGATTCTATTCCCAACTGACTAAACACAGCCAGGAGCAGCTACAAAAGAAGTTGGGAGAACAAATGGGAGTAATTTTTTGGCCTCAAAAGTTGGTGTGTGTATGTGTGTGTATGAGAGGGGGAGGGGGAGTGGAAATGACAAAAAGCTGGCCCCACAGAAAGCCCTCCAGGAGCACCACATCCTTTATTTAATCCATAAAAAGTGTGTGTGTGTGTGTGTGTGTGTGTGTGTGTGTACGCCCGTGCCCATGTATAGTGCTCTCCTCCCAGGGCTCTGAGTCCCTTTCAAGGTTCTGAGTCCACTGTGTCCTGCTCTGCCCTGTCCTCAGTCAAGTCTCCCCACTAGAAGGTGTCTCTCTCCTCCCAGCAGTACTTTCCTTCTCCACTTTAGAAAATGAGCTGGTAGGGGTCCATTGCTCCTCCCATAGTGTGCAAAGGCCACTGAGAGTAAAGTCAATAGAAGAGAGGTGTGACTTTTCTCTTTAGCGCCCCTACTGGCTTAGTCCGGCACTGCCTTATAAGGCGAGGGAGTCTTTGCTCATCAGCTATTAGGCAGCCCCACAGGAAGGCGGGAAGTGAAGTGTATATGGAATAACTTTCTCTTCCCACCCTCCATTCCACCCAACTGATCAAAGTTGATAGGAGCAAGAGGGGATGAAGTTGTGGTTCTTCCTCCCTGAAAGCTGGGTAGGCGGGTGTGTCCCCTTCGTCCTCCCCTTCATGGTAACTAGAAAAATCTCTGCTTCTGGAAACACATTAAAAGCTGACTGCCAAGTCACCTTGTTGGAGATGACGGGGTACCCTGTTTCCTGTCAAAGTCAATCCTGAAAATAAGAGTGATTAGAGGAGTGAAAGAGGTGGGGATGGAAGTTTGGGTGGGCATTGCAAGAGAAATAATGGAAAAAGAATGAGAGGAGAACTGAGGAAAGAGAGAAAATGGAAGGAATGAGGAGAGAGAAAACAGATTGGCTTCCACCATCTGAAAGTGTTACATGTTTCTAAATAAAAATGAAAGGCAGTTAAAGTTGGTGCAGAATAGATTAGTTAGAGCCTAACAAGAGATTTGTCAGCAGTGCAACTTACAGCCATGACGGAAACTAGGGTTAGAATCGGCGGAAGGACACTTGCCAAAGGGACCAAAGGAATCCATGTGCATTTTCGAGTATGGGCTGATGTCTGATCGCTCTGCTTGTGGCCCTTCCCCACAGAGACAGACCAGAATTGGGATAGGCATTGAGGTTGAGCACAAAGGCTGGCATTTATCCATCTGTGTGGCTGAAGGAAAGAGAGTGCAGTGGCTTCAGTTTTCCATAAACTGATGTCTTCAAGGGTTTATAGGCATAGAATTATAGATCCTGACTTCCAGGATGAAGAAAAAGCCTTTTGTTACATCTGGTCTGACTTTCAGGTCATGGCTAGGTGTGAGTGTGACTCATGTGTCTCAACCCTGTGATTACGTTAAGTATTTTTGATCTGGAAATGATGCTGTATGTCCATCCAGATATTCTATTGTTCCATCATTCAATTACCTGACCCTGCTCTTAGTCTTGAGATTGCACAGATGGGATTGGCAAAGGAAGGATCGTTGCTTTTGATCAGTGAGATTGAGCCATAACCCCCCCCACACACACACACACACACATAAATCGTGGCGCTGTCCATGTATCAGTACAAATACATATACCCAAGACAGAGTTAATTTAGTCTTGCCTTGATGCAATCTGCATGTTTTTACCACGCAGAAAAAAAAAGTAAGTCTGTTTTCATTTTGCTCAAGATGAACCAATGGCCTTGAAATTTGAAAACAATATATATTCGACCACACAAACTAATAAGGCACCAGTGTTTTAGCAGACATTATAAAACATAAAATTAGATGGAAAATTGCCTTAAGCCCCTGTAAATTAAAATTGCTCTTTTTACAACAAAAATGAGCCTTATATAGAAACAAACAATTTTGTGATCTTCATTTAACTGACCAATTTCATATGGCAAACAGTATTTATTCATCCCGTTCCAGTGACCTAACCAGCATTTTACAATGTGATGCCTTGCATATTTTCACAGTATTGTAAAAAAAAGGTTTCTGTAGATTTATTTGATCCCTGTTGAAAAATTATTTTTTTTTACTTCCTTCTAACCAGTGCAAACTGGAAATTGTTCTTAATGTAATTCTCTTGCTTACCATCCAGTCATTAATCAGGAAACCAATTAGAGCTATTTTGTGTACTCTAATTTGAAAAGTGAAAGTAACATATGTTGACAGTTAATTTGAATTTTTTTGTTAACAAGCACAGATTTTTATAATGAAATAATATTTGATTCTGTTATAGAAAAACATGGACTATTAAATTACAGCAGGTTGGGAAAATGCCAGTGCATTAATCACTCTGGGAATAATAACATAGATCATTTAGTGTTAGGTATTTTAACATTTTTTTGTTGATGATTTTCCATTTTAGTTATTTTTATACAGTATCACTGTGACTTGATTTGGAACTTTTCAAACACACGTCAGTGCAATTTTTTGTTTTAGCACGTTGCGGCTTTGTACCAGCACAGCGCAGTATCTGAAATCTAATCACAAGAAAAATATTAGGTATCCAGGCTCCACTTCAAACACTTCTATTTTCTTGGGTGTTTAAAAGTGTCAATATTTGTAAAAAGGTGTCAGACTGACAGCCTACTAGACTGAAGTCTTTCATCTTAGGGCTTGATCTGAAGCAACTGAAGTCAATGGGAGTCTTTCCATTGACTTCAGTGGGCTTTGGGTCAGGCCGTTACCAAACAGATACAGAGGTAGTGCAAGTATCCCCACTCTTGTCTGACCCTGGTCTAGAGAGACTGAGAGCTTGTCTACACTTGCTGGGGATCCACGAGTGGCGATTGATGCATCAGCAGTCGGTTTAGCGGGTCTAGTGAAGACCCGCTAAATTGACCACAGATCACTCTCCCATCGACTCCTGTACTTCACCAGATTGAGAAGAGTAGGGGCAATCGACAGGAGAGCATCTCTTGTCGACATCGTGTAGTGTGGATCCCATGGTAAGTAGATCTAAGCTACATCAATTTGAGTTATGCTATTCACGTAACTCAAATTGCGTAGCTTAGATCAAATTTCCCCTGTAGTCCAGACAAGGCCTGAGTCAAAGGGTTGTTTGGGTCTTGTCTACTCTTCTTGATTCGGAGGAGTACAGGAGTCAATGGGAGAGCTATCTGCGGTGGATTTAGCGGATCTTCACTAGACCCACTAAATCAACCGCCGATGCATCAATCGCTGCTCATTGATCCCCTGGTAGGCGTAGATAAGCCCATAGTCCACATGCCTATTCATTCCTTGGCCTTATGCTAAAAATACTAGCTAGAGTGCCAGTTTGGGACAAAGACACTAGAATCTGGACTGAGGCAACAAATTTGTTTCCTACAAGTCACTGACAAGCCATCAGATAAGTACCATCTTTCAGTCACTTCCATCCTAGGCTGAATTCTAATCACTCAGCTAGAAACACCACAATTCTTAACCTATCTCCTTGGCCAGACATTCTCTTTAATATGTGCAGTTTTAGATCTTATCTCCTCTACAGACATTGATATTAAACACTATTTAAAAAATAGTAACCAGAGTTACACAGAAAACATAAATCAATATGGGAAAAATATCCAGTTCCTCAAATTACCTTTTAGCAAAACTTCTGTCAAGGCCTATATCTGAATTTGGATGTATTGACAGTTAGTTTGGATGTTTTTCAAGGAAAGAAACTTTCTAAAGTGCAAATGCTCTAAAGTAAAACCTGCCTTGGGAGCAGAATTTAAATGGGTCTTTCCTCCTTAAAAGGTATAGCTTCACTGCAGAGTTAACTCAAGTAATCTACACTCGAGCTACCTCCCTCACATTAGCCTAGCATGAAGGAGAGCGGCCACACTGCAAAATAACAGTCGAGCTGCTGTGTCCACACTGGCACAGCACTCACTCATGTGGGCGCCCAGTCTTCTGGAGAAACATTCTATAGTTCACAGCACAGCACTATAAGCATCTCTATGAATTCTTTTGGAATATATCATGGGAGAACTTTCCTTGGCACATGTGGGAGAAAGGGTGTTAGCTCAGCATCTCGTTAAATTAGGAAAGAAGACTTAACTGAAGCCCTCAAAACAAGATCTTTTAAGAGGAACTTATTGCACGCAGTGGGAAACAGGTTGGGTCCAGTAAGTTTAGTCCACGTGCCCTACGGAAGGGTCTGAGGGCTCACAACATTGTTTTAAAAAGTCAAACTGAGACATCTCAGGCACTCTGAAAATCCGGTTTTGGATTGCTGTTACATTCTTGATCAGTTACTTTGTGCCAGATTGTGACTGGACCTACCGGGAGAGTAAGCAAAATAATAACCCGTATCCCTGTAGGGAACTAACAGGGCAATCTGGCCCTTTAAGGGCCAGTAGGGTCAAGGAGCAGCCAGACTTGTTCTGGAGGGAAGTCCAGTAGGCAATCAGCTGAACTATCTGAACAGCACCTAATTACTGGGTCTGATTCCCAGCTGGAGGACATAGAGGAGGGCCTCAGATCCATGAGGGGGTAGGGAACTAGGAGACAGTTGAGATGAGATAAAACTCTCCTGTGGCTGCAGTAGAAGGTTGCAAAAGGGCAAACAGGCCCTATGTACCCATCCCTTAGGCTTGGGAGGTCCAGACTTTTTAGTTGTTGGAGGCTAGAGGGCCCCACAATCTCAGCCAAGAACTGGGCTATTGCACTTGGTATTGTTTTGTTTTGTGTTGTTATATCTCTGAGGAAAGGGGCTAAAATGCAACGGAGTATGGCTGATTGTTGATCCTAGGCTGTTGATCAGGTCCATTAGCTTACATGGGTAAAGAATTCAGGCACAGTTTGCCACAGCCTCGGGTAAACGTGGATACTGAAGCTCTAATAAAATGGATGAGAGAGCAACAACACCAAGAGCTGAAGCAGACCCTTGTTCAGCACCAGTTACAGCAGCAACAGCTATGTCAGCAGCTACAACTACAGAAGAAGCATTTCCAGCAAAACCAGCAGGAAAACCAGCAGCAGTTCATACTTTGCCTATTGATGTGGGATGGCCAGGACCCACAGGTTGAAGCGGTGTCACAGTTACCTATGCAGAAGGGAGACGTCCTCACTAAGGTGAGGCCAGAAAATGACCCGAGGCCTTCTTAGAAACCTTTTGATTGGGTAGCCAAGGCTCCCGGAAGCAGGGGCCAGCAAGATAGCACTCTATCTAACAGGGGAAGCCCAGGCAGCATACTGTGCTCTGGGTGTAACTGTGGCAAAAGAGTATGGGATACTCACGGTCACTATACTGGTTGCCTAGGGATCAGTGAAGAAGGGTATTGCCGGCAATTGAGACAGGAACCATTTACTTCAGACTTCTGGCCTACAGTGGTAGCCCAATGGCTAAGAGACTTTTGCTCCCATTGGTTGAAACCAGAGACACACTCCTCAATGGAAACAGTTGAGCCGGTGACTTTAGAACAGTTCTGCTGGATCCTACTGGCAGGACCCAAGGAGTGGGTCTGTTGCCATCAGGCGACTCTCATGGAGGAGGCAGTTAGGCCTCATGGAGAACTTTCTTGATGCACAATTAGACTGAGAGCCAATAGAAAAACCTGAAAGACAGAATTCTCCTGTGTCTGGGTCTCATGTGAGGGTGGCTGCAAGCTAAAAGTCTCCTCCAGGGTCTCATTGAGTTGTGAGATACGTTTACAGTCTCCCAAGAGACTGAAACCCAGGATAAACCCCAGTAAGCAGGCTGGGTAGGAAGGGTTAAGGGTCAGCTCTGGAGGAGTCCCCAGTGGAAAGGAAGAGGGGGTCCCCTAATTTGTTTTACACGTGGACAGGAAGACTATAGGTACAAAGATTGCTCCCATATGCAGTGTGCCTCAGATGCTGAGGGAGAGCACGTTGGCTCAAAGGGATAAGTTGTCCCAGTTGCAATAGTTAGAAACAAGGTGCTGGATCTAATAGATTTGGGTTCAGGTCAGATATTCATACAGGAGGAGTTGATAGCTCCTGAGGTTCTAGTAGGTACAGAGTGGGTGTATGTGGGCTGTATTCATGGGGATGTCTGGCCCTACCCTACAATGGAAGTTAGATTGACTGTGGGAGGTCAGGAGGTCAAAATGAATATGGCTTTAGTTCAACACCTAGCTTATGCAGTGGTGCTGAGTCGCGATTGGAACTAGTCTTTTGAGGGGGGCTGCGAAGGCAGGATCAGAACCTGCCCTCAGCATGCAATGGGAGGATAAGATGGAGGATATTTTTCCCTTTCTCAACCCCCAGCTGTTTGGTGCCTGGACAAAGTCATACCAAGAACTGCGTGGAGGCAGAAGGGAGGCACTCGGGGCCGAAGGAGTCCCTGGGAAGAGATCATGGAAAGGCATCAGGATACAGTGCAATTTGGACTCCTCTGAGTTATGTGTCCCAGAACAGACGCCCATTGTCTGGGGAAGACATGCTGGTCTTAAACAGGGATCCCAATTTTGTTCAAAGTCAGAGAGCGGATCCAGTGTTCAGCCTATTATATGGCTGACTGGGTAGGGCTGGTTGACCCTGGCCAGGATTCCCAACACCCCCATTTTAAACTGGAGGGGGATCTCTTGCTGAGGGTGATCTCAGACAGACCGGAGCCCTCCGAGCACAGCTCCTAGTCTCCAACCAGTACCGGGACCAAGTGTTAAAATTGGACTGTGATGTACTGTGGTCCAGCTACTTGGGGATGGAGAAAACTCAAGGAAGGGTACTGGCCAGGTTCTTTTGGCCAGGTGTTTACTGAGCTATTAAGGCTTACTCTACATCCTGCCTGAAGTGCCAGAAGTGGGTGCCAGACTGACCCACAGGACCCCCCTAGTCCCTCTCCCACTAGTGGGCAGTCCATTTGAGTGGATTAGGGAAGACCTCATAGGGTCACTTTAGCCAAGTTCAAGCAGGTGTCAATTTATTTTAGTGATTGTAGACTATGCCACCTGGTACCTCGCGGCCATGGCCTTGCACTGTACAATAACACAGGCAGTAGCTACTGAACTGCTGAAAATATTCTCCAGGGTAGGGATTCTAAGAGTCATCCAGACAGATCAAGGCATAGCCTTCATGTTGCATCTAATGCAAAAAGTATAATCCTTGCTCAGTAAGAACTCCTGTCTGCCACCCAGAAACAGGTGGGTTGGTAGAAAAGTTCAACTGTACACTAAAAGAAATGTTGCAAAATTTGTAACTATAAAGTCCCAGAATTAGAGCAACAATGTGGGTGAGGTAATATCTTTTATTGGACCAACACCTCACCCTCCTTGTCTCTCTGATACCCTGGGACTGACATGATTACAACACTGCATATAAACCCCAGAACTGGCACAAGATATTACCCTACCTGTTGTCTGCAATCAGGGAAGATCCTCAATCTTCTTTGGGCTTCTCACCTTTTGAATGATTATATAGCACTTAATGATTGGGGTTGATTCCCAGTTGGAAGATATAAAGGAGGGGCCCAGCTCCCTGAGGGGGACAAGTAAGCAAACTTTCCCCTGGCTGTAGCAGAAGGCTGTGAGAAGGCAGGCCTGCCCCAGGGAGACCCCTCTCCCCCATCTAGGAAAGGCTATAAATGGAACTGAGGCTGGTTGATGGTTTGTGCCAGCCTGGTGATCAGATCCATCAGCTTAGTGACCTTGGTAGGGAGACGTGCTTTGTGGTTCAGGGGAGAAAGCAGGGGGGCCTGTGTCCCCAGTGTTCATTACCCCAAAGGTGGTGGGTGGAGAGGAAGGGGAGTGGATGGAGCTTTGGCTGGATCCTTGCTGGCACGGTGGGGTGGGGGAGATGTAGGGTGACCAGATGTCCCGATTTTATAGGGACAGTACCGATTTTTGGGTCTTTTTCTTATATAGGCTCCTATT
>NC_048302.1:114178657-114224489 GCF_013100865.1 Trachemys scripta elegans
TTTCGTGGGTGAATGCCCACTTCATCAGACGCAACCCTTGCATCTGATGAAGTGGGCATTCACCCACGAAAGCTTATGCTCCAATACTTCTGTTAGTCTTAAAGGTGCCACAGGACCCTCTGTTGCTTTTTACAGATACAGCCTAACATGGCTACCCCTCTGATACTATTCTCCAGTTATAGTACTTTTTCTACACAGTATTCTAAAAGCTTCATTAGTTTGTGGAAAACATAATCCTCAGCTTATGTAAACAGGCATAGTTTCATTCACTTCAATAGAACTAAACCAGTTTATCTCCGTTGAGGATCTGAGTCTCAGTTTAGCAAATGTTCTATAGTTATGATTGATTTTATGTTTACATGTTCCCTCTTGTGTTTTCTATTATAGTAGACTGGTTGGCTGAGATATATAAAACTTAATTATTTCAGTAATTATGGGGTTCTTTGAACTTCTTGAGGGCTTTCAGTGACATGGGTTTATATACCTTCCTGTGTTTCTATTTTGAGTTTCAGGATCAAATGAGTTTCTTCACACCTCTACATGAGCTCATAAACTGCTTTTCCCAAAGAATCTCCATCTTCCCCAAACAGACTTGGGTTTCCTCTGAGCAGGGAATCTGGAGAAAACAGGCCCAGTGGTTTGAAACGTCCTATCACCTTAGATGGCATTCTGGGGTGGTTGGCTAGCTCCATTCCATTACCTGGGTTCTTTAAGAGGGTGGTGTGGATAGACCAACAACTTACTTACCTTCAGTCTTTGTGGAGTGAGCATGGTAGACGCTTCTAGGGAGATGGCAGCCTTTTCAAAACCTGAAGCAATGGGCCCAGGTCCTGTTATATAGCAGATGCACTTGTAGCTTTACCTTAGTCTGGTACTGAGAATGGCCCCATATAACATAAGTTACACTGGTGTAATCAAGAACAGAATATGGACCAAGCATTGTAAAGTATATTAAATTAAACAAAGATATTAAGCCTGAATCATTTAGTATCAGCCATAGTAAGCCAATGACTCAGCCTGAATTGAACAGAGGATTAAATGCTCATTGGGAAATATATGCCAACACTGATGATTGCATCATATTGTACATGACTGTGAATCATCTTCTATACAACATTCAAATGGACTGTGGTAGCTAATATGGTCTGTCATTTATCCACTGCTTAGAGTCACTCGAGTGCATTATTCTGAATCTGCTCCCTGGCAACTTCCTCAGTTAGCAGGGCATGACACTTATTAGGCTACTGATTAAGAAGATTGTATTGTAGTTTTCCAGTCATAAAAACCTCATGCATACTTCATCCAGAGAACTACCCGTGATTTCTCTTTTAGCCCACTGCTTTTTAATCTGGATCATGGATTACTACTTTATGTTGTAGCCAGTTAGTTTAATATCTCTGAGAAGGATGAATGCTGGAGGTATCGCTTATATAACAATATATCAGATGAGGTAAAAGTGATGCATATTCTTCACATTTGAAACTGGGACTGTCCTAGAGAAGGTTTTGTCCCTAAGAACCTGCCCCACTACCCAATCAGTTAGATTCTTACAAGAAATAAAACCAGGCCCCCAGATTTGGGTATGGATGCAGATGTCAAATACCCCACAATTTGGCAGGGGTTGATCCTTCTTTGCTTCAACCCATTGTAGAGATAAAACTAAGAGATAGGACTCTTGTTAAAGCCTGTATCTTCTCTCTATTTTCAACATTCAACCCTTTCTCTCCATCTTTACTGCCAAAATGCTTGTCCTTGACTCAGTCATCATTCCATATGTTTATGGTAATGTTCTCTTCTCAAGCCTTATCTGCTGCTCACCTCATCTCTCCTGCCAATCTAAGATACAGCCAGGGCTTAATTTGTGCCGGGGCTTGCTGGACTGAGCCCTGGCACCTCTTGGCTTGGCAGTTCATAGGTTCTCTAGGCTCCCAGCCAGTCACCACCGCTCTCTGGTCACCCATCTCTGGCAGCAGCAGTGCAGAAGTAAGGGTGGCAATATCCTATGCGATGCCACCCTTACTTCTGTGCTGCTTCTGGCAGCGGTGCTGCCTTCAGAAATGAGTGCCCAGCCAGCAGCCGCTGCTCTCTGGCTGCCTAGCTAGTGCTTAATTTTTGCTGGGGTGAGCCCCAGCACATCTTTCTTTACACATGAAGCAGTGGATAGAGCTACTAAAGTTACTTCCTCTCTGACCACGATATGACTCTACCCATGCCCCCAAATCCCCAGAATCCCTTCACTGGCTTCCTGTTTCTTACGTCTTTGGATTCAAGCTCCTTCTCATCCATTTCCCCTGGCTAGCCCTTTCGCCAATGGCAGCCAGTGTCCCAGAGTGCTGGGACAGGAGCTTGCAATTAAGAACACCCCTCTCCTGCCAAAAAAATGAAGTGTGACTCCTGCTCCTACACAACCTTTCTGATGCCCCAAATAAAATCAACAATGTGGGGCTCTGTCTCCCCCCCACATAGCTTCTGCATTGTAATTCCCATCACTGCTCCCCTGTTCTGTTTTGCTCTGTGCCTCTCCACTCCCACCTGAAACACAAACCCTGCTCTCCTGATAACCTCACCCTTTACCACCTCTGTCACAGGTCACTCTTAATGCCCACCCCCTTTAGCCCTGTACTCCATGACCAGATCACAGGGCCTTTCTGCCCCCTCTCCCCCCTTCCTCCAAGTTTGCATTTGCTGCTGCCTTGAAATCTAAACTTCCAGTTCAGCTTTCTCCCATTTGGGCACCTCCTGGTATTTCTGCGGTGTGGGGTGGATCTCTGCATGTATGGCTGCAACTGTGCTCAGACTCAGGGGGCCACTCAGATTCTGCCCCCAAAGAGTACTGTGCTCTCAGTGCTGCTCTATCCATTCAGTGAAGGGAGGCGCTCTTCTGAGGGGCTTGCAGCCACCAGCCCCTCCCTCTGCTGACTATACTTTGTGCCCCCACTTAACTCCTGCTGCTCTCTCCAGGGTGCTGCTGGAGACAAGGGAGCAAAGAGAGGTATTTGCCACACAGTGTTTAGGTTTGTTGAAAGACAGGAGAGAGGATTTAACTGATGGGGGGTAGCCTCATGACCAGTCACTGCCCCCTCTTGCACTCCTCCCACTACTTTCAACCTTACTGTCCTCTTGGTTCCCTTTTCCAGTTTCGGATTCAGGCCCAATGCTTTTCTTTTCTTTGGAACAGTCTTTTGCTTCTGAGACGTGCAAAGAGCCCTTTCTTTCCTTTAAATGATGGCATAGTCTGCCCCTTAAAGGTAGTGGGGCCTAATGGTCAGCTCACCCCTGTTGCATGGCATGGCCCTTTAAGAGTTTGTGAGGTCTGACTACATATACGCATGGACCCGGGAGACATTTGGTGAGAGGAAGCAATCCCCTGAGTAAGAAGTGTTTTGGGAGAACATGAGAATGGCCATACTGGGTCAGACCAAAGGTCCATCTAGACCAGTATCCTGTCTTCCGACAGTGGTCAATGCCAGGTGCCCCAGAGGGAATGAACAGAACAGGTAATCATCAAGTGATCCTTTCCCTGTTGCTCATTCCCAACTTCTGGCAAACAGAAGCTAAGGATACCATCCGTGCCCATCCTGACTAATAGCCATTGATGGACCTAATCTCCATGATTTATCTAGTTTGTTTTTGAACCCGGTTATTCTTGGCCTTCACAACATCTTCTGGAAAGGAGTTCCACAGGTTCACTGTGTTTTGTGTGAAAAAATACTTCCTTTTGTTTGTTTTAAACCTGCTGCCTATTAATTTCATTTGGTGGCCCTAGTTCTTGTGTTATAAGAAGGAGTAAATAACATTTCCTTATTTACTTTCTCCACACCAGTCATGATTTTATAGTCCTCTATCATATCCCCCCTTAGTTGTCTCTTTTCCAAGCTGAAAGGTCCCAGTCTTATTAATCTCTCCTCATACGGCAGCTATTCCATACCCCTAATAATTTTTGTTGCCCTTTTCTGAATCTTTTCCAAGTCCAATATAGCTTTTTTGAGTTGGGGTGACCACATCTGCATGCAGTATTCAAGATGTGGGCATACCATGGATTTATATAGAAACAACATGATATTTTCTGTCTATCCTTTTCTTAATGATTCCCAACATTCTGTTTGCTTTTTTGACTGCCGCTGCACATTGAGTGGATGTTTTCAGAGAACTATCCACAAAGATCTCTTTCTTGAGTGGTAACAGCTAATTTAGACCCCATCATTTTATATGTATAGTTGGGATTATTTTTTCCAATGTGCATTACTTTGCATTTATCAACCCTGAATTTCATCTGCCATTTTGTTGCCCAGTCACCCAGTTTTGAATCATAGACTATCAGGGTTGGAAGGGACCTCAGGAAATCATCTAGTCTAACCCCCTGCTCAAAGCAGGACCACTCCCCAGACAGATTTTTGCCCCAGATCCCTAAATGGCCCCCTCAAGGATTGAACTCATAACCGTGGGTTTAGTAAACCAATGCTCAAACCACTGAGCTATCCCTCCCCCCAGGGATCCTTTTGTAGCTCTTCGCAGTCTGCCTGGGATTTAACTATCTTGAGTAGTTTTGTATCATCTGCAAATTTTGCCACTTCACTGTTTATCCCTTTTTCCAAATTATTTATGAATATGTTGAATAGGACTGGTCCCAGTACAGACTCCTGGGGGATACCACTATCTCCATTCTGAAAACTGACCATTTATTCCTACCTTTTGTTTCCTATCTTTTAATCAGTTACCAATCCATGAGAGAACCTTCCCTCTTATCCCATGACTGCTTACTTTGCTTAAGAGCCTTTGGTGAGGGACCTTGTCAAAGGCTTTCTGAAAATCTAAATACACTATATCCACAGGATCCCCCTTGTCCACATGCTTGTTGACCCACTCAAAGAATTCTAGTAGATTGGTGAGGCATGATTTCCCTTTACGAAAAACATGTTGACTCGTCCTCAACAAATTATGTTCATCTATGTGTCTGACAATTTTGTTCTTTACTATAGTTTCAACCAATTTTCCCAGTACTGAAGTCAGGCTTACCGGTCTGTAATTACTGGGGTCACCTTTGAAGCCCTTTTTAAAAATTGGTGCCACATTAGCTCTTCTCCAGTCATTTGATACAGAAGCTGATTTAAATGATAGGCTACAAACAACAGTTAGTAGTCCTGCAATTTCACATTTGAGTTCCTTCAGAACTCTTGGGTGAATACCATCTGGTCCTGGTGACTTATTACTGTTTATCAATTTGTTCCAAAACCTCCTCTAATGACACCTCAGTCTGTCACCTAAAATGAATGGCTCAGGTTTGGGAATCTCCCTCACATTCTCTGCAATATCATCCCTGAGTGCTCCTTTAGCATCTCAATAGTCCAGTGGCCCCACTTGTTGTTTAGCAGGCTTCCTGCTTCTGATGTACTTTTTTGCTATTACTTTTTGAGTCTTTGGCTAGCTGTTCTTCAAATTATTTTTTGGCCTTCCTAATTATATTTTTACACTTCATTTGCCAGAGTTTATCCTCCTTTCTATTTTCCTCGTTAGGATTTAACTTCCACTTTTTAAAGGATGCCTTTTTGCCTCTCACTGCTTCTTGTACTTTGTTGTTTCTTTTACTTTGTTACTCTTTCTTGAAGGACCCAGGCCAAGAGCCTGGCAGAGAGGGTGTAGAAAGGTTTCCCTCTCCCCCAACGGATTGGGGATGAACTGGGAAAAAGGCAGTGCTGCCTTCTCCCTCATAGCAGAGAGACTCCAGAAGACATTAGCAGGGGAAGGCTAGCCTGATTAAGGAAAAGGGGCCAGCTAAGGGAGTAGGTGGCAAAGGCCTTACAGCTGGCTAACCTGCAACTCTACTCCAGACAGGAGAACTGAGGGCTCCTGCTTAAGAAGGATCAGG
This sequence comes from Trachemys scripta elegans, assembly GCF_013100865.1. Lineage (NCBI taxonomy): Eukaryota > Metazoa > Chordata > Testudines > Emydidae > Trachemys > Trachemys scripta. Next base: position 114,184,524 of record NC_048302.1, read on the forward strand.
CAATCTGATTAACAGACCCCCGCTCCAGGGAGGACTGAAGGGGGTAACCCAGGGAAGGAAGTGGGAAGGGTTCCAGAAATACAGACTGTTTACAGGCCTAGACAAGAAGAGTCTCCAACTTCTGTTTATGGCTCTTGTTAATAAATAAATCCTTGGCAAGAGCTCTGAGGGTCATGGAAGTTCCAGATCCACATCTAATAGAGCAACGGGAAAAGCAGCAGCTGCTGAAATGGGTGCAGCCTATGATCTCTTCTGTGACTGGCAAGCTCCACTAAGGTTTGTGCCATGAAGGAGCAGGTCCCATCTCCTCCATGTCCCCTTCAGGGGAATGTGTGCCCTACCAGAAAGCAGTGTTGCGAGGACTTAGGGGATAGCAACACTGCAGTTATGGCTGGCCCTTGTACTCGGGCCCTCAGGAAAAGGTGGGTATACACCACTATGTGTCCCAGAATGGCTAAAAGAACAGGCTAATAACAGCCAGAGGAAGAAGGAAGGCCTACCTGCTTTTCTTATTAAACTACAGGACTTGGAGTAGCATAATACATTGCCACAATGGCTTTATCTTTGGTCATCCAGAATTTCCTGACTCCCTTTCTGCTGCTTTGTCTAGCACGTTAAAAGCTGGATATTCAGATATCCAGTGTGGCTTTCTATCTACTGCTGTCCATCACCATTCCCCTTCCCTCCCCCCAGCCGTTTTCCTTTTGCACTTAATTGCTATGGCTGCTGATATGGAGGGAGGCTATGTTGATTGACTTGTCTCAAGAGCAATCAACAATTCACACTGATGCTCGTTATGGAAACAGATGTTCATTTTAAATCTGAATGTCATTCATCTGCTTTAATTATCCCTGATAGTGGAGCTGATATTAATACCGCAGTTCCTCTTTAGAAACACATTTGCAGCAATCTGATGGAGATATTCCACACCTCCAAACTATTTTCTCATCTGAATGCTGAAGAAAAACATCTCATATGAATTAACAGTCAGCCCATTTTGAATGCCCCAATTTTTTCCTACTTCAATAACACGGTGATGGGTGCCTTAGAAATACCTGCAACAGACCACTAATAAACTGAACTTCCTTGTGGAGGTGAAAATTTGGAGAAATTAGGAAAATTGTCAGAAGTACTGCTACCCGTGCACCACACTGATCGTGTATCACCACAAGGCTGTATAAGCAAAATAATTTCAGATAACTGCTCATAGAATAAATTCTAAGGGCAAATAACTTAATCTACTGTAGCCTATTGTCTCATAGAGCATGTGAGAGAGTAAATAATGTGTGCAGAAAAATGTTCTGCATGATGTTGTTTAATACCCAATCATAAGAACAAAGCTATCTGAATTATGCTGAAGTGTAGAATAACGTCTTGCATGCTCGGTGGTTGTTCCAGTTACACAGAATGAGTCCAGGGCTGGGACAGCAGTTTGTTAAATTAATTTACACCTGATGTTCCAATTTTTGGACGGGTGACTCAATTAACAAAGTTCATCCCTTCCCCCTAGGCCCCACCCACGGCCCGCCTCTTCCTGTCCACACTCCACCCCCACCCCACCTCTTCCCACTCAGTTCCGCCCCCTCCTTTCTCCCTCCCAGCCTCCTGCACACCGCAAAACAGCTGATTGCAGTGGGTGGGAGGTGCATTGAGGCACAGGGGAGATGCTGATCTGCAGGACTTGCTGGCAGGTGGGAGGCACTGGGGGGAGGTGGGGAGCAGCTGATAGGGGGCTGCATTTTTTCCCCGTGGGTGCTCTAGGCCCGGAGCACCCATGGGGTCAGCACCTATGGGAGGCATCATTCAACACCCCCTTTTGGGTGGGAGGTGAACTCACCTGACTGCACCCTCAAACTTTGGGACTTTACTGACTTTGAACAACAAACCATGAGCTTGGTGCAGCAGAGGGAGTGGTCTGTGAAAGGGACATTTGTCTGTTGGACTTTCACATCACATGTGGGAAACTGAGGCAAAGAACACTGCCCAAGATATGGTGGGGTAGGCGTTTACTTATTGTTTGAATACTTTTGAATCATTGTTGCTGTGTTCCCTCTTCTCTTAATAAAAGTTTTCTTTTGTTATATACAGATTCAGTGCCTGGGAGAGGGGAAGTATTACCTCTTCGAGGCTCCCGGGATGGTGGTTAGTTTTTCCAGATTTCTGGGTGGGGGCTTGAGCGAGTTTTGTTTTTGTAATGCAAAGAAGAACCCTAGGAATTGTAGCCAGCCCTTGTTGTTGCTGACACCACCTGGCAGATGTGTTACACTGGGATATTTTACCAAGTATCTTTCCTCCAAAAAAGAACTAGATAAGTTCATGGAGGATAGGTCCATCAATGGCTATTAGCCAGAATGGGCAGGGATGGTGTCCATAGCCTCTGTTTGCCAGAAGCTGGGAATAGGTGACAGGGGATGGATCACTTGATAATCTGTTCTGTTCATTCCCTCTGAAGCACCTGGCATTGGTCACTGTTGGAAGACAAGATATTGGGCTAGGTGGACCTTTGGTCTGACCCAGTGTGGCCATTCTTATGTTCCCTTTAGCTATCCTGGATATTTTAAGGAAACGCAGGTATTGATAGTGACGTTAGGAATTCTGTTGCCACAGTATGTTTTAATACTCACCTCAATACAGACAAACAGCTGCATTTGTAAGGATCGTTTGGTAAAAAGCGAACATCTGAATTTCTACCACTAGATAGCAATATGTAGCAATGAATGCTGCCTCCCGTGATGGACTACAAGAGCTGCTGAACTATGCTCCACATCCACCCATGTTCCCAGAAGCAGGGAGAAGACTGGGGGAGGAAGGGGCACAAAGGATAGTCTTTTTCTTTTATCAGGGTGAGTCACCTCAGCCATCATTCTCCGGCTACAATTTCTGTTTCATAAAAATGCAACTGCTCCCTTATGCTGGGGCATTGAATACTTTTGAAAACAAGCTCTGAAGATAAAAGGCCAAACAAGCCTTGTTGTTCTCTGTTATCTGAGTGCACAGTAGAGGTGCAGGAAAAAAAATTCTATGTGCCTCGCTACTGGTCCCAAAGATGTGAAACAGTTTGCAGGACAGGTGGTTTGTTCATTTTGCAAAACTAAGCACTGCCTCCGTTTGCTTGGAAGTGAAAGTGCAGAGTGGGATTGGACAGGGAAGCAGCAAAGGGCCCTTACTGTCTAGGTTCCCCAAAAGCATCCAGAGACAACCTCCACACTCCCAATTCTTGGCGTGTATTGGAGGCATGAGTGTGTACTATAGTGGCCAGACAAGAGGAGATTGGGATTTAAGGATCTAGGATTCTGTTTCCAGCTCTGGGGTGTGTGTGGTCCTATGTCAGAGCAGGGGGAATCAGAATTCTTGGAGTTAGCTCAAGTATTACATGAACACACACAATACAAAGACTAAACCCAAGAGCCTCGACTCCCAGTCACTGTGCTGTAACCACTAGACAAGACTCCCCACTAGAGAGAAGGGTAGGATATGAGGGTCATCTCTGCATGCGTGTTTGCAAGGAACTAGAACCCAGGTTGTCTTTTACATGAGTTGCTGCATTTTGTGATGTCATTGTCTGGGAAATGTTTCCTTTTTAACACCTGATGGCTCTCTTTCACCTGCAACTGTGCTGTCAAGTAGCAAATAGTGCTACAAGCTCAGCAGTCTGCCCACTAGTTTGTTTCCATACACAGCAGCTGACATGACCTGAGCTGCAGACCCAGGGTACAAGGGCACACTACACCCATTATTGTCCAGAGAGAAAGAGAACCGAGTGACTTCCAGTGGGGGATACCAGTAAGATGTGATTGTGTGATAGGCCTATCTAGGGGGACACAGAGTTTGATCTTGCCAAGGCACCTGAACCAAACACAAGTTTATCAGCTTTTCTACTTGCTGATGAGAGTTCACAGGTGAGTGCTACTGCCATTGGATTACTCATTTGTTTTCTCCAACCTGTTCTCACATCTATTATAAATATAATATAAATAAATGTTGATATCCTATCTCCTAGAACAGACCTTGAAAGGTCATTGAGTCCAGCCCCCTGCCTTCACTAGCAGGACCAAGTACTGATTTTGCCCCAATTCCTAAGTAGCCCCATCAAGGATTGAACTCCCAACCAGGGGTTTAGCAGGCCAATGCTCAAACCACTGAGCTATCCTGTTCACTATGTTCCCCTAATGTTAGTAGGACTAACACTAAGGACTTTCTGTAGACACAAATCTGTTTGGCTGGAACTACTTTTTTGTTTTATAGTGAGGAAAAACAAGGAAGAACTTTGATTTTTACTTGTGTACTGTGCTTTGAAATCTCTAAGGCCTAGTCTACACTAATGCTCTAAATCAATGTAAGTTACGCTAGTTAAGTTACATATGTAACGTAACTTAAATGGACATAGCATACATCAACTTAAAGTGGTATCTACGCCACGTAATGTCAGCGGGAGATGCTATCCCATCGACATAGCTTCAGCCTCTCATTGAGGTGGATTAGTTAAGTCAACAGGAGAGTGCTCTTCCATTGACTTATCATGTCTTCACTAGACTTGTTAAATCGATGCTGCTGCATCGATCGCAGTGGTACCGATTTAACCCATAGTGTAGACAAGGCCTAGGAGTCTGCTTTCTGGGGGAGGTAGCTGACATTTTGTATTCAGGTCAGATACAGGCTGTTACAGAGGAAGCTCACTCTCTGCTCTCTCTGATGGAAGCATTAGTTCATTACAGAGCTCTGTATTCCACAGGGGGCTTTTCTAGGTGTATGGAGTGTTGTAGAAGATGGCACAAAATTGGGGGTGAGCAAAATTCACATAAATTACCTAGGAACGAAGCTTCGGCACAGCAAAAGAGATGAGTGGATGCAGGAGGACTATGAATGGAATTAATGGGAGAATCTTGCTATGCATTGCTTTATGGGTGCTATTAGGCCTATGTGGAAATAAGAGACAAGTTTTATCTCTATTTTTATCATTGCCACCAGACTTTTAGTATCCATATTTATTGTGAGGGAGATGATTGTCTCGCACCACCCAAAGAGACCATTTATACTTGTCCCTCATCCTTCCAGGCACACAAGTGATTGCAATCTACTCCCTTTCCTGTTCATCCTCCACTGTCATTGCTATCTCTAAGCAGCAAGGCTGAATGTGACACAGATTTTGTGTCCCACTTAGTCGGTTTCATGTCTTATACTTCCCTTGTCTGTCAGCATGTCTTGAGATGCTTATCACTGTAAAATGCCACAGTGAACAAACCTGCTGGTTTACTGCACACAAATGAATGCTTTGGAAGCATTTTTTCTCCCTCCTCAGTATAATCATTATGTCAATCATCTTTTGAGACTATAATGAATTCTGCAGGTAAAGTCCTCTCTTTAAATAAATGCCTTACTTTGCTCAGTTTATTAAACACTGAGATTACAGACTACAAAAGTGTGTCCTCTTTCCCCTCTGTAAGTGAACAAGCTTTGTGTATGAAGATTTAATGTAACTGTCCTTTCCTAAGACTCATACTACTAACTTCTCATTGCTGCATTTTTTTGGTCTCAATTGCCAAGTCTATTTAGATTATGGATTGTGATGTAAAAATCTCTAACTAGCTGAAAATTTGGCAGCAAATTTAATATTCTTATCAACAGGGATGTTAGCAGGCTTTCTAAAGGAGATATTGGGAACACTTGAGGAGCTCTGAGGATTAGAATCACTTCACATTTAATATTTAGCACTTCAGTCTACATGAATATTTCAAAGACGTTGTTAGATGCTATCTTGAATCTTAAAACAAGACTTTCCACTGCTCTGACCCACGTGTGACCTTCTCTAGTCAATCACCATTTACAAGCTTTTTTGTCGGTTGGCCTTTGCATTTAAAATGGTTGCTTCCTGAATGGCAATGCATGGGAGTATTATAGGAGCACTCTGTTCCTCTATCACTCACCTGGTCTCTTTCATAGCTTGGGACCAACAGGGCTGAAACAAAACCTCAAACAATAACTGTAAATAGCTGATAGACAAGGTTAAGTAGATGGCACTCAGGAATATGCAGCGTAGGACCAATAGAAACGTGTGTGTACTCCAAATGGCTTCCTCTGTGCAGCTTTTTTATATCAGCAGAGAGCAGAAGTTTTGCCCTGAACCATCTATGCTCTGTAGTACATCCAAGGCTGGATTAAGGCAATCTAGGGCAGGGGTTCTCAACCTTTTTCTTTCTGAGGCCCCGCCCAACATGCTATAAAAACTCCATGCCCTGCCTGTTCCCCTACAACTCTTTTCCTGAATATCCAGTAGATTAAAAGCCAGGGCTAGCATTAGGGGGTAGCAAGTAGGGCAACTCTCTGGTTTATTTTGGTGGCCCCCCCCCCGGATCCCTAGTTGAGAACCACTGATCTAGGGCCCTAGGCACACTGCAACACTGGGCCCTTCCAGACCTGTGCAGCTTCATACCCCTGGAGTGGCAGTGTAGCCCCTCCTCCTATCCCAGAATCCCCTTAATCCCCCGCAGGGTTGGCAGCAGGGGAGCTTCCTCCTGAGAGAAACACCAATAGGGGTCCCTCCACGCCACAAAGAGGTGGGGTCGCAACTACTCATCTTAGGAGTGGGAGTGAATCTTCATGAATGGGTGGACCCAGCGTGCTGCACTTTCCCTGCACCAGAAACTGAGTCCCATGTTAGAGTGGCATTGACAGAACCATGCTAGAGTAGTAGATGTAGAAGTTAATGCTTGGAGAAGGATGAACTCTCTTGTGAGCAGGGGATGCCTCCTTTCAGAAGCTCCTGTTCTCCTTTAATTTGCCCTGCCATGATGAACTGGGGAGCTGCTTGGTTGCTGGCAGGGAAGAGGAGATTTGTTAATAGTAGAAGCAAAACTATTGCACTGATTTATTCTTTGTGCATTCTGAATGTTGAAAACATTATATTTCAAGGAAGCCTGCACAAAAGGTGATCGCTCATTACAACCAGCAGCCGTGCTGGACTCTACTCACCATGAAGGAAGGAAACATAAAGCTAGTCTGCTATCTAAAACCCAATGCTAGAAAATTGAACAGTAAGATCCTGCGGAAGTAAGGTTTGTTCTGTCGTGTTTTCCTCTACCTTTCATTCATGACAACCTTGACCCATGTCTTTTAATAGCAAAGGTGTTTTGCCCTGGACTTCAGTGGGAGCATGATTCACCCACTGAATGTTGAAGGAAGTTAGCACTGCACAGGACTGGGCCCATACATTTGTCAAGTGGTAAATTCTACTTATCATGGTATGCAAATACCAATTTCCTAGACCAATGGATTTAATAACTTAATTGTGCAGGAGTCACTCTCCTTAACCAGTTTTATACCAAGCATCTGTTATTCTATGAGGTCCCTAAAGGGAAAATCCTATGTCAAAAAATACTTATAAAAAAAGGAATAGGAAGGAACATTACTATGTTCCCAGGTAGTTTCATGAGCCCTAGTAATATTTGTAGCTATGCAAAGTAAAGGCTGACTCTACAAACTCTTACTACTTGGAATAGTCTCATGAACGCAAGTGAAGCTAAGGGTTTGCAGGCTGTGACCCTGAAATAACACAGGTAATTGCATTTAATCTTTACGGGTCTGATCCTGCACCACTGAAATCAATGGGTGTATTGCTTTCAGTGTGAGCAGCAACAGGACCTTCAAGCATAGGCTTATCACTTATTGGACTCTGAAATCTCCTTAGGTCCCCTTCTATACAATATCATAACTGTTAACTGTCCTCTGAAGTCCCAGGTATTAGTTATTGCCAGTATGCTGGGCTAGATGGACCAAAAGTTGAATCCAGGATCTCAAATCCTATGTTGCAAGCACGCTAGAGTTAGTTAATAAAGCATAAAGGGTTATAACAGTTTTTGTGTTTAAAAATAAATATTTGATGTATTAGTCTGAGACCCAAATTAAATGCTTATCTATTTATAATGATCGACACTTGAGGACCTCTGAGAATATTTGTAGACTACTTGTGATAGGAATTAGCTGCTAAATTCCATTTTGTCCTATTGACTGTCTGCATATAGTTCACAATCCAACAAAGCCAGTATATTTTAAGTGTCTGTGTGGTCTCTTGCTCAGTTTATTGAATTAAGCTATTGAGGAGAGAGGAAAGGAAACAGCATGGATACCCAAAACACCAATTTGTATACTGGTATCTGCTAGAATATAAGTGAAAGTTTGCCAAGGATTAGCTGATACACAAGGGAGGAAAAACTCAGTGATCAAAGCAGTCATTGGCAGCCCTGCTATTAATTTTTTTTAATGTATGCCCACACTCCACTCAGATTCCAAATGTTTAATATCACTGTCTGTACCACGGGGCAGATGTATCAGAATTATAATGGTAAAAGAAAATTTCTTAAACACAGAGTGCGCCATTGCAATTCTAATGATCATGGAAGGTACTTAACTCTTGTAAGTGAACAGCTGCTGCCAAATACCCTTCTTCTTGTTGGGAAGCGTAACCCATACCCCCTCAGTCTAGGGCTCTGTCCTCTTCTCTTGCGGGTTGATGAGATTGCTACAAAGTTGGGTCTCTTTGCTCAGGCAGGAGCAGATCATGCTTTAAAATCCAGAATACCTGAGTTTAATCCTCACTGCTGATGACATTCCCAGGGTGTTGTGTCCAAAGTGGTGGGATGTAAGGGCAATTTGAGCTGGGTGGACCTTTATGATGTGGCTCAGCCATCACTGGAGGGAATCAGAGCACCACGCTGAGTGGGTGTGGGTTACACAAGCAGAACTGGCTCTGTGTGAAGACAGTGACTCAATAGCTGTGCTAAATTTGTGATTGAGGGCACATTGTGCATAAAGTCCTAATGCCACCAAGCGCTTCTGCTGGGAGGGGCAGGTGGGCTGGGACTTAAAGCCATAATGCTTCACAAAATTGTAATAATATAGTACCTTTCATCAAACCACTTCAGGCCACTGTGAAGTAGGTAAGGATGATTATGGCTGTTTTACAGATGGGTAAACTGAGATATGCATAGGTTACATGACTCAACCACGGACCAACAGCAATTCCAGAGCAGAACCTGCTCTTTTGGCCAAAATCAAATATGTGTCACTAATTAAGATGTTCGTGATTGCGTTGAGTAAAGAAATGACTATGGGGCAAATTCACCGGCTGGCAGGCAGAATGAGACCACTGGGATGAATAAAATATGATTAAGTGTAGCCTCAGCTTCTTGTTAAACACCAGAGCTGTGAGAATAACTGGTCTTTCAGTTTCCTGCCAAATCCAAACTTTTTATTTTTTTAAAAAAGTTTCAGGTCAAATCATTCTATTTCATTTTGACTTTGAGCTTTAAACTTTTTCAATTAAAATGACTGTTTAAAATAAACACATTCTGAAAATGTCAAAATGAAAAACTTAAATTTTAGTTGTTGTTTTTTTAACTGAAACAATGGTTTCATACATAAGAACATCCACATGGGGTCAGATCAATGGTCCATCTAGCCCAGTATACTGTCTTCCATCAATGGCCAATATCAGGTGCTTCAGAGGGAATGAACAGAACAGGCAATCATAGAGTGATCCATCCCCTGTTGTCCACTTCCAGCTTCTGGCAATCAGAGCCTAGGGCCACCTAGAGCATAGGGCTATATCCTTGATCATCTTGGCTAATAGCTATTGAAGCATTGAACCTCCATGAACGTACCTAGTTCTTTTTTGAACCCTATTATAGTTTTGGCCTTCACAACATCCCCTGGCAATGAGTTCTACAGGTTGAGTGTGTGAGATGTGAAGAAGTACTTCATTTGTTTGTTCCAGTCCTGCTGCCTATTAATTTCATTAGGTGACTCTGGTTCTTGTGTTATGAGAAGGAATAAATAACACTTCCTTATTCACTTTCTCTACACCTGTCACAATTTTATAGATGCCTATCATATCCCCTCGTAGTTGTCAACACCAATCAGCATTTTTTGTCTTCCCAAAAAGGTTTCAGTCAAAAATTTCCACCCAACTCTGTTCAACACTGACCAGACATTTCTGAAGTGCCAGTCTTTTAACCACTCCCAAAGCAAGATCTACTGACAGTGGGGACATATGTTTGTGAAAGGGTGTAATTTGCAAAGAATTATGCTGCTCTGTTCATGCACAATGGGGAGCATCAGACGTGAATCAGTAAATCTCGCTGACAGTAAAATTTCATTCTTAATGCTGCTACCATTGACCCACAATAATGTAGTTCTTTCCACTTGATATAAATAGGTAAACAGCCACTAGTCATATTTACCTCACAATTACATACACTCCAATTTTAATCACCAAGCATCTGCATTATTCCCTGCAGCTCTGCAACAAGGAAGTGAATTATTTTACGCTGTAAAAGGGGGTAACATATCATTCTAAAGGTAATATACCCTCCCTGGGCTCAAGGTATCCCCTTCGTTCATTGGTATGCATATTCCATAAATATTTGTGGAGATTTTTTCTTTAGGTGAAAGAAAGGCCATAGACAAAATCTACTCTGTGTTTTGGTGGTGCAAATCTGGAGTAGTTCCAGCAGGATTATCCTGGATCTAGATTGATGTTGGAGAGAAGAATTTGCTGTCCTTTTGCACAATGCTGCAGTACAGATTTGAAGTGACACTTCTCCATCCCACCTCTCCATCCAATTCTCAAGAAACGTCTTAGCTAATAAAAGAGAAGTATTAACTATATTAAGAAATGAAGCAGCCTATTATGGTGAATGTTAAGAAGAGCTTTAACACTGCCATCAGGGACAAATTTCCCTGGATAATTTATTTCAGGTGGAAGACTATCATCACCCAAAAAGGGGGGTCGCGGGGAAGGAAATCACAGTCGCCCCAAGTCAACAAACATGTTTTGAAGGAAGACAGCAAGATTCCATTATCCGAGCTTAAGTGCCTAGATGGGCGATAAGTAATTTGTGTGGGAGTAGGACAAGTGAGTCGGTGAAGATCTCTGTTGGGGAGGAAAAACAAAATAGTAAATATTTCATTTATTTCTATTTGTCTGTGCATGAGCCGGCTGCAAGGGGAGGGAGGGCATTTAGAAGTAAATGCAAGGGCAGAATTAAAAACAGACACTGAAAATATATGAGTTTTCATTTGGTTTTTACTAAGATGAAGAATTAAACAACATTTACTTCAGTGAGACCAGGATTTCACCCACGCAGTATAAGAAAACTGGAAACGAGTACTTGGAGGAGATCTCCACCCCCTTTGTACGGAGTTCAATTAGACCAACCAAGTCTGTTCTGCTATTTTTCTTTGACTAGGGCATAGTCCTGTGAGGTGCTGAGTGCCCTTGCCAGTTTATTCAACAAGGCCTATGTTTAACTCTTTTTGACTTCAGTGGGATTTATGCATGTGCTTAAGAGCTGCTTTGAATATGGGCCAAAATCAACAGGAGCTGAGGTTTTCAATATCTCAAAGGATCAGACTCCTAGTGTGTGTTTGTCAAAATAGCTAGCCATAACATTTTAGTGAAACTGAACCTAAGATGCGAAATGAACTAAAGAAGCCCTCCCAAAGCTATTTTTATTTGAGGGAATCATATAAACCTGGTTTTTGCAATAAGAACGAGATCTTCTATGAAGAAGTTTGAATCTCGAAACCAGGCTAGCTTGTAAAGAAAACCGAAATGTCCTATTTTCAGACGGCTAGAAGTCATTACCTGCTTCTATGTTTCTTTCTGGATACGAATCCCCTTTGAGTAAATGCAATCTGAACCTGGTGATAAGAGGAGGATATAAATCTATTTTAATTAAAAGTAGAATCACAATCCCTTTAAAGCAAGACAATAAACTATTCCAGTGCACTGGGAATAAGCTGACCAGATTTCTGGATGACAAATCTGGGGTATTGTGGAGCAGGTGTTCTGAATGCTTATCAGAGGTTTGGGGAAATATGTTACACCGATAAGAGAGAGAGATTTATCATTGCATTGTATATAAGTAAGCACTAATATCTCAACAGGGAATGGTTACATGTGAAATAATTATACTTCGGAACAGGAGAAGAGTGTAAGGGGAGAACAAAGTACCTTCAGCTTTCTGCAGCTTGCCATGTTTCATCATAAATGACATCTAATTCACAGATTTATTTTCTAATATCTGTATCAATTATATTAATGGGCCATATAAAAGTCACTTTTAAAACTGTCTGTGGTTCTCAGTAATTTTGCATCACAGAAATGGTTTAATAACCTTTCTCTAGCTAGAATTCCCTTGGACTTAAAACCATGTGCTATGCAGAAAGTTACATGGCCACTAAAGAGGGCTGTCCTGCCTGATACTTACATTGAATGAACAGGGCCGGCTCTGGCTTTTTTGCTGCCCCAGGCAAAAAAGTCTCCCATCATCCCCCCGCCCCTTGGCGGGGAGCATGGCGGGGAGGGCGCCGAGCCTGGCCGTGGGCCCGCTCTCCCTGACCGGCCAGAGCGCTGGGGGGAGGGTGCCGAGCCCGCCGCGGCTCCACTCTCCCCGGCGGCCAGAACGCTGGGTGGGAGGGTGGAGAGCCCGCCGCGGCTCCGTTCTCCCCGGCGGCCAGAGCGCTGGGGGGAGGGCGGTGAGCCCACTGCAGCTCCGCTCTCCCTGGCGGCCAAAGCGCCGCGGGGAGGGCAGCAAGCCCAGTCGTGGCCCTGCTCTCGGGCCAGAGTGCCATGCCGCGCCACCCCCCTCCAGGTGCGGCCCTTAGCACATGCTTGGTGGGCTGGTGCCTGGAGCCGGCCCTGTGAATGAATATGGATGTTAATTGCCCTTGTTGTAGTCAGACATGTCATGTCTGGGAAGAGGGGGGATTCTTCTGTGGAATATTTGCTTAATCTAGGGGAAAAAAGAGCAAATATTTTCTTTAGTAGATCTAGATTTATATTATGTGAAAGAGAGAGAGAGAGAGAGAGAGTGAATATTTCCCACCTCTTTCTGCCCACCCTCCATTTTCAGATGCAGTAATTTCAAGAATGAAAGAAGTATTGTTGTGTGTGGGAGTGATTGCATATTAAGTCGCACTTTCATTTCATGAGTAGTCCCATTGCAGTTGATGGAATTGAGGGTTTGACTGGGCAAGGTGTTCAGCATTCTGTCCAGGATCCAGCAAACACTTAAATATGGGCTTACCTCTCAGCAGGAGAATCCTCCTGATGATTTCAAATCAGCAGAACTACCTCATGTTTAAAGTGAAGCACATGCTTTGCTGACTCGGGGCCTATGCTTAGTTGTAAGGGTCAGCAGGATCAGACCCCTAATTTTTAAAGGGCTATAGTGCCTCCTTACGGGGGTCCTCTTAATTAATCTAGGTAAACTGGCTGACTCCTTAATGCATTGACATTCATCACTCACAATTTCTCCTTTAGCAGTCCGCACAAGTCGTGCTGTGCAGTGCACTGGAGTGGAAAGCAGAGATGCAGAGAGGTAATGCATTAGGGAGTATGTGAACCCACTGGCAACTCATTCAACTGCAACAGAGTCCACCTACCTCCCTCAATGCGGGTGGGAGCAGAAATTTTGTGGAGAGCACAGGGGCCTAGCAATGAAGAGAGTACATAGCAGAAGAGATGTGAAGGTCAGGTTGGAGCCTGAGAAATGGAAGACTGAAGGGAAGAGAAGAGGGAGAAGGAGAAATGCAGTATTAAGTCAGAAGTAAAGAGGGAGGGGGCTGGGGTGAGCAGACAGATGGAGAGGCAAGAGAGAGCTAGAATTGGGTGAGACTCAAGGGAGTTCTTTTTTGAGCAGGACTACTCAGCATGAATATGGAGGTGGGGACAGAGCCCTATAAGTAAAGGGAGATTGAGAAAGCTAAGAATACAAAGAAAGGAGATGCAGCTTTACAAACAAGGAGAGGGAAATAAATAGAAGAGAGAATAAACTGGGAAAGAACAATGGAGAGGAAGATGGAAAAATGAAGGAGTGAGAAAGAGAAGGGGATACAAGGAATGGATACAAAGAAGGCAAGATGTATGATAAGTGTGCCCAGAGGCACCAACCAAGGTTGGGGTCCATTTGTGCTAGGCATTGTAAACACACAATAAGAGGCTGTAAGCTCCCTGGGGAAGAAACAATCTACATAGGCAAGAGAGACAAAACATGAGAATGAAAACAGGCCCAGCAGCAAAATGACTTGCCCAAGGCCACACAGCAGGGGAGTGGCAAAGCCAGGAAGTAGAGATGGGCAAATAACTGATGGGGGGGGGGGCAGTTCACTTGCAGTTCAAAAACTTGGGGGAAAAAAATCAGGTTGGCCTGAATTGAATCTGAAAAACTTTGCCAAATCAAAAATGTGCATTTCTCGGGTCAAACAAAACGCATAATTCAACCCAAAACATTTTACTTCCAAGCATTTTTAGAAGGCTATTGTGACAGAAGTGTGAGAGGAGTGTCCATCTTCTAACTTTTAGAGTAGTGGTTAGAACCACTGGGGTGTGGGAGACCCAGATTCAAATCCTCACTCTGGAGCAGTGATTTGAATACAGGTCTCCCAGCAAAGTGTTCTAACCAGCAAGCTATAAAGTCATTCCCCTTCTCTGCCTCTGGCTCAATGTCTATTGAAGTATTTTATACAAAGCGAACCAGCTTGAACAGAAGAGATTGAGACCCATCTCAGAATAGCTTTGTGATTAGGGCTGCAGTCATTGTATTTTTGTTAACTACACTTTGTTTCCCTGACAGAAAAGGGAAAGCCGCAAGGAACTAGCTGGAGGATGTGAAGGGGATGTGAAAGGAGAGGGTTATTTTTTTTATTTGGAATAAAAGAAGTCCACAGACAGATCCAAAATTAATATTCATCCACTGTAAAAGTGGCCTGCAAAGGGAAAGATATGCCTGCAGCTTTTGTTTTTCCCCCTGAAAGGATTGTTTTAAATGTCAGGAATATAAAATTTTGTCTTCCTTGTTTTGCTAAAGGATGCTTTTTGTGGATCACAGAACTGAACCGGGCCCTTTCCCATGCCCATAGGCATGGGAACTAGGGTGAGGGGGGTGCTGCAGTATCCCCAGGTTTTATGCGGGGATCTGCTCCCAGCCCCGCATGCTGGGTCCTGGCCACTGGCCCTATGCCTCCACTAATGGCCCCGCATATGGGCTCCTGGCCCTGTGCTCAGGGTTCTGGACCACCGTCCCCACGCCTCCGGCCCTGCACCCTGGAGTCCCGGCCATGGGTCCCAACTGCCGTCCCAGCGCCTCCGCTTCTGGTCCTGTATGTGGCCGCCGGCCCCATGCCCGGGCTGTGGGTCCTGGCTGCCGGCCCCGTGCCTGTCCCCAACTGTGGCCCCAGCCTGGGTCCCCTTACCCTTGTCTGGGTTCCCCCCTCCCAGAGACACGACCCTGCTCCCGGCCCCAGCTCGGGGGTGGGGGTGGACAAAAGTAAGAGAACTGGCTTTCAGCACTCCCACTATTAAAAATGTTCCAGCTCCACTGCCAAGGACATTAACAACTCTTGTTGTGGAAGATATTTCACCCACATTTTGTCAGCATTTGAGCTAAAGAGGTTGAAAATCCAGGTTTGATTCTCTTGTCTGTCAGGATGTCATGATGTCACCAGTTCTCCAGTGCTCCACAGTGTCCTCTAGTGACACCAAAGGAATCAAGACCTATTATTTCTAATGTGTATGGGGGGAAAGGTGCAGCAAATATTTTAAAAACACTTGTTTAGGAAAAAAGTGCACAAACACATTCTCCTGTCCCAGGTCACCTTCAGGCCCAAGTAGTAGGTATGGTGTAAAGGACCATTTCAGTGTCCGGCTTGCTGTTAAAGAGGAAATAATGCACAAAAGCTGTTGCCCATGCCCTCTTGCCATCCCCTGTGATGGTCCTTTCCATTAGTATTCCTCTCTCTCTTCTTCTGCATATAGGGCCTGATCTAAAGCCTGCTGAAGTCAATGGAACAATGGGTTTTGGATCAGTCCCATAAGATGAGAGTGGCTGGGTCCCAACTGCTTAAAATAGATTGTGGTGTAAGATGAAAGGGGACCCTCCCTCTTCCTCTCAGCAAACCAGGTAGGACATGGGAGTGAAACTGCCCCCACCCCCAAGCGAGGTGGGACATCTGAGCTAAAGCATGGCTGCTGGTACCAATGGACCTATTTAGGCTTGATAAACACTGAACTATAAACTGCAGAGGAAAAGTTACTAGAAATCTCTACATCATCTTTTTTTATGAGGTTTCTTCTTTTTCTGCCAGGCCTGCAAGCTTCATATTTGTCACCTATTGCTTAGCATGAAATGAAGTCATTCCTCACACAGGCTGTTTTCTTCAGCTTTTTCTAGCAGTTCACATTTCAGACTTGTCATAAGTGATTTGGATTTTTTATCTTCCTGCCAGATCAGCGCCTGCATCTGCAAGTTCCAGTAAACCTTGTCCAAAATATGAAAGCCATGGCTCCACAAATCAAGGTATTCAGCAAGCAGGGCCTAAAATGAAATCAATTTTGGAGTCATAAGATAGGGTCAGTCACTCAGTCAAATTGTTGAAGTAAAGCTTTAAATAGCGGAACTACAGTTGATCAATAGCTAGCTTCTTTCCTAAAACAAGATTCACTGTCCCAGGCTGCTATCATGCCTTCTTTAAAGCAGAATTAATCTCTTCTGGCCAAAGCCTGTTCACTTAGTGAAGCCAAACTATATGAAACATGGCAGCATTTGTTTATACGAATGTATATGAACGTTTCTTATTTCAGTTCATTTGGGTACAAAATCCCTAAAGTTCCACACCCTGAGAAAGGTTTGTGACGCTTGGCCAACTTTCAGATTTGTAATGAAGTCCCAAGCCCAAGTGGGTATGAAAGTCTTGTTACAAAAGTCTCAAATGCTTCTAGAGAAGTGGTCAATGCGGAATGTCTGAAAGTGCTGCTGCAGAATATGAGCATTGGAAGTAGTTTAATTATGGCAATGATAGGACGGTATATTCTAGTGGATAGGGCACCGGAGAGAAGATCTGGGTTCTTTCCTGGCTCTGCGACTGAACTTTTGTGTGACCCTGGGCAAGTCACTTCCCCTTTTTGTGCAGTTGTTTTCCCATTTGTTTTCTGGTGTTTGTCTTGTCTCTTTAGATCATGGATCTCACTCATCTGGCAGAGTGGTCCAAATTCTGAGTTTGTTTATGTTTGGTGTGCCAGGGTAGAAAGTGAAGTCTATACACTCCCAGCAGTGGAATGAACACCCACTGACGTCAGGAGATTTGCAGAGCTCTAACGGGGAATGTGACCTTTTAACAATTAAACATTTAATTATTGTTTGTTTAGTGCCTTATGGTCACTGTCATCACTGTCTGTCTGAGAAAGCTGCTCCCCTTTAGGCATTGCTATCCCTGCCCTTTGTTTTTCTTCCTTCCCCATCTGCATTTCCAGGCCCAGCAACAGAAATTCCCAGGGGGAGCCCGGGTGGAAGTGACAAATCTGTCACTTCTGGGACTGCCAATGCTGGCCAATCATGCCAGCCTGCGGCGCCCCCCAAAGCACGGGGCCTGGAGCAGTCTTGCACGCCTAGGAGCCCTGCAGCCTGTCTGGGTGATTTAAAAGGACTGGGGCTCATGAGCTCTTTTAAATCACCCTTGCCCCTGGGCAATTGCCCCCTTTGTCCCCCCTGTCAGCGGGTCTGTGCATTTCCCTGTTTCTCTTCTCCTTCTCTGCAGCAATTCCAGAGGCCTTCACTCACCCAGCCACACTCATCCTTTCCACTAAACTGGTCAGGGTTAAATAGTTTAATCTTAACAATCAAGTGGGTTTTAGAGTGGTGTGATGGGGTGTCCACCCCCACAATAGCCTAGAAGGGGTTAATGAGGCTGAGAAGGGGCCAATTAACCAAATAGAGCACAGCTGAGAGGAATTAGGTGGCCTAAGTAGTCCCCTGAATGATGAGGGAGCCCAGCTGAGAAGGCACAGGTGGGGCTAGTATCAAACCAACAGTAGAAATGGGCTGCAGTGAGGGAGTCTGTAGCCACTTCTTGGGCAGAATGCTACCTACTTATGGGAGAGGGTGTAGGAAAAGAGCAGTGAGGTTTAAAACAGCACAGATCTTGACTACTGATTAAAGGATCCCTGAGCTGGAGCCTAGAGTAGCAGATGAGGCCTGAGTTCCCCTACCAGCGCCTGGGGAAGTAGCACAGTCTGGGTAGTGAATGGAAAGACTTTGATACCTCAGCAGGGGGAAAACATAGTGACCTGGTCAGAGGGCCAAGCCATGAAGAGAAAGCACTCTGAGTTGTGGAGAAAGAGAGAGAGGTGCAGGCAGCAGTGCACATGAATGAGCAGCAGAAGGAGGCATCAGACCTGGAAGGAGCTAATCCCCAGAGCAACCAGGAGGAGGTACCCTAGTGATGAGTGGAACCCTATGACAAGCAGACACTCCAATTGGATGATTAGGATACAGGGGAGTTTGCCCCCTCTATGCCGCAGACTGAGGCAGACATTACTGCATCAGTTA
This sequence comes from Trachemys scripta elegans, assembly GCF_013100865.1. NCBI lineage: Eukaryota > Metazoa > Chordata > Testudines > Emydidae > Trachemys > Trachemys scripta. The sequence continues at coordinate 114,202,907 of NC_048302.1, forward strand.
CGCTTGGGTCATGTTTAGAAAGTCATTTCTGTAACCATTTGGGCTAGAAACTTACTTCTTAAAAAATGAAAACATAGTTTCTCCAGACTTTGAATAGGTTATCCAGGGCACAAAAGAACATTCTGTGGGTGGAATCCGGCTGGTGTGCTGTATATTTGACACTCTTGATTAAGGCAGTAAATTAACTGTGGTAGAGACGCTCTCTGCCCACCGCAATGAGGTCCTGCCCTCAACTGGGGCCTCTAGGCATTGTCTGCAATACCACTAACTATATAAGTCTGTGTGTAGTAGCGAATTTTGAAAAGGAAGTGCTCAATTGTGTGTGACTATTCTTTCTACTCTCCACTGACTGGTGTATACTAACTTTAATGTTTCTTTTTCAATTTATACAATATGGACCCACTATTGTAGACACTGAGGCCCATGAGTAATTTTACTTATGGGAATAGCCCCTTGAACTCAGAGTAAATGAAGTTACGCCCAGGCCTAACTGTTGCAGAACTAGGCCTTATTGCATGGTTTTCTTATTGTATAGGGCCATAACATCTATTAGTGCTCATTACCATTAATTATTAATAAGCTGTTTGTAAGATTCTAACTTTTGACAGCGCACTTATATAAATGGGATTGTGATTTTGCTGGACATAAGTAAAACTTCATATTCCTTCAGCAGAACAGCTTAAATAAACATGCTACTGTAACCATCACATCAGGTCAGCAAGAATGACCAGGGTTAATAATGATGTAGTGTAAAGTGTTTGCTGAAGTAGTCAAATCTGTATTTGATAAATCTAAGAGAAACCTCGTGTACCTGTGGCAAGGTTTTATGTTACAGGCATGTACAGTCTTGTGCCCCAATTCAGCAGAGCACTTAAGTCCGCTTCTAAATGTTGTGCTGAACAGGAATGAACTTAAGCAGATGCTGCCCTGAGTCAGGGTCACAGTCACCTGCTCCTGCAGCCCACCTCAAATATCCCTCATCAGAAAGGCTTGACCTGTTTGGTGAGTGTTCCATTTCCTCAGAAAGACGATAATGCCTTTGGTGGGCCATCAGTTCACCTGCAGAGCGGGTACACTTAGCTGACAACAATTGTCCTGTTAATGGGCTTAAATTGCAGCAAGGGAGATTTAGGATAGACATTAGGAAAAGCTTTCTAACTGTCAGGGTAGTTAAGCACTGGAACAAATTGCCTAGAGAGGTTGTAGAATCTCCATCATTGGAGGTTTTAAAGAATGGGTTAGACAAATACCTGTTACCAGTGGTCTAGTTATTACTTGAGTGCAGGGTATTGGACTAGATGATCTATTGAGATCCCCTCCAGTCTTAGGATTCTGTTATCCAGGGACTCAGATACCTAAGGGCTTTGAGAGACACTATAGATTTTTCTCTTTTCTCATCACTTCATAATTGCCTGGGAGAGGTGATGGCATTAACTTAATGATCTCTACTCTATCTCTGAGGAACAGAACCCTCCCATTAGGAAGCACTGCTAGGACATTTTCAAAAGTGTGAAAAGAAAAAGCTGGAAGCAAGACCATCTGAGATAAAAAGAATCATGCCCTTAGAGGGATGTTCTTAGCATGAAAAGTAATTCTCAAAGGGTAGGTTTCAGGGTAGCAGCCGTGTTAGTCTGTATCCTCAAAAAGAACAGGAGTACTTGTGGCACCTTAGAGACTAACAAATTTATTAGAGCATAAGCTTTCGTGGGCTACAACCCACTTCTTCGGATGCATAAGGTGCCACAAGTACTCCTGTTCTTTTTCTCAAAGGGTAGGAAGTCATCAAGCAAAGGAACACGCATCTTTTGAAATGCTGCATGGAAACAGACCATTGCATGCTGTCAACATTTAGCATGAGTGAAACTTTTAGAACCCATGTGATCACAAACAATAGAGGTTTTTACCAGGGAAACATGATTCCTTGAAGTAAATATTATTATAAGTAATGTCTCTTGTAAACAGGAAAGAAGGACAAAAGCCTTTCTTATGATGGATATTTGAAGGTGGGCTGCTCTGAAGATATTTGGCAAATGTGGAAATTGGAGAAGGGCCTCTACAAAAGGGAGAATTTAGTAGAGCCGATTAGAAAATTTGTCCCTCCATTTTTTTTTTTTTTTTTTTTTTTATTGAAACGTTCCTAAAATTCTTGACCAACTGTCTTACTCTGAGTATCCAGGAAAACATTGACCCTATGATGCAGCCTATTGACCCCTCTGACCATCAGAAGAAGGTAGTGGAAGCTGCTTAACTTGGGCCCAGGTTATGATACCCTAAAGTAATTCCACTGAAGTTAGTAGGACCACTTATGAAGTAAAGTGCTACTTGGCATGAGAAAAGGTATCAGATGCTTGAGCCTTCTGGGTCTTTGTCCAGGCTTTAAAAACATTAGAAGATGTACTGTCGGGACAATGCTGCAATTTCATAGAGGAAATCCTAATATGGTTTTGCCACCTTTAGCTTCTGTGACATAATGGGTCTTTGCCACTCATCATTTCTATTATTGTTTGGATTTGAAAGACGCAACTGAAGGGGTCCATTAAAATGATTGTCCCCCCAAAAAAGCTCAGAATAGAGTGTTATCATTGTGACTAAGTCTAGATAGTTTTATTTCTTCAGTAGAGCTCAGATATTTAACTTGGATATAAATTACATTTGGAAATAGTCTCTGTCATACTCCATATTTATACAGGCAAAACTGAGCCAGGTGCCTGTTTGTTACCATGATCTCCTTCCAACTATCCATAATTTTCAGCATCTGTGTTCTCAAAATATTTTAGTTTTTAATACCAGGGCTGTTTGATTCTGAAACTAACTCTCCATGAAGTAAATGGGGGTGGGGGTGGGAGGGAAGAATACTTACCCAGCGAGTTTTTGAGCTACAATCTGGATGTGGTTCCAAAAGTCATAAATTGGTGGACAGTGGAAAAGCAAGTAAAGTGCCAAGGACTTTGATTGTAAAACCAGCAGAAATATGATGACAATAACCAGTCCAAAATTCTTTCAGGGAAGCCTCTGTTTTTGTTTTAAATGGTCTAAGTTCTGGTTGCTGATGTGGCTGCTATCAATGTAATTGTGAGACTCTAGTTTCTTTCATAATAATTGATCAGTTTCAATGGTAATTCTATCTCAGAAATGTTCTCTTTAGTGGAGCTCAACTTCTGGAATGCTGGGACTAAAACCATGTTTTCTAAATTGAAGAAGTGAACTTGGGTTACTAGTATCTTTACAAATCAGCTTGCCCAAAATAAAAGATTAAGAGGGCCGGTTTGTTGCAATTCCTCAGCTGAATCACATCCCAGAATTCAAAGGACAGATTGTGCTTGGCCATCACATGCTTGAGCAATGGTAGGAGGGGGTATAGGAAGCCTCCTCAATCTCACACAGATCATGTAAGGGCAGAATTGAAGCCCTTGTACTTTGGGGAGCACAGGCAGGGACTGCTTCCTCCCTAGTCTTCTAGGAACCAGAAAGGGAGGAAAGCAGGTAAGGATCATAACTTGCTCTCAGCACTCACCAGCTAGCAGATCTATCTGGCTGTACAGGGGACTATAATGTGCACCTCACAATGGGAATCAAGGGGTAACATCCAGCTTCTGTATGCTCAGGAGTTCTGCAATGCAGAATGCACCCATAAGGCAAAGAGGCTCTGAATCAACCCCTCCTATGAGTTGTGCCGATGCCCAATGGCACAAAATGAACTACCAGGACTTCTTATACCTCTAATATGTGTGAGCTCATCTATGGAGAGGCTGAATCTTATGAAGTATTGAGCACTTGATTTCAATGGGTGAGGAAGGGGCTTGGCAGCTTTTGCTCATCTTTCTCAGATGTCAAATTTTTCCTCTGCAACAGAAGGCAGCAGAACCAAAGTACCAGAACATCCAAAAGAGATCCCAATGAGAATAGATCTCCACGCACTGCAGATTAGGCTGTGATGTAAACAACCATCAGCCACTGAGACTGAAACCAACATTTGTTTATCTGTTACTGTGGCAGACTCTTGCATAATTCAGTGGCTCAAGTGTTCCTATTCTATAATACTTAAGAGAGCTTCTGATCCTATATCCTCTGCAACAAAAAACTGGCTTGTTACATAAATATAAATGATTAGGCATTAAGAGACAAGATGAAAATCTAACTCTAATGCCATGAGTGAAGCTGCTTGTCTATGTCTCTCCCATGCCCCTCCATACACCCCATCTTGCATCTTCACTATGTTCCCTGAGCCTGCTTGTTCTCTCATGTACAATTACACCAGTTGTTCCCCTGTGACTTCATGGAGTTATTGAATTACATAGGTAAGGCAAAGGAGACCCAGGCCCTTGCAGTGAGACTGATTGGACAGTTAGACTGCAGGCAGCCAAAGCCTTGGGTAGTTGTTTCCTTCTACAATCTGAGTGCTGGTGTCAGATTTTGACTTGGATCTGCAGATCAGCAATGTTTCATTTGAATGTTGTGCATCCACAGACTGCCTGTCAAAGCTTCCTGGGAATATTTCTCCTCTCTAGAGATCCGTGACTAATCTGAAGCTGCTGTTTGCTGCTAAAATTTGGTTGCTGTTCACTGAAGTCAAATGAGCAAAGTGTTTTCTACCATGACCATTAGGTCCTACTCCTGCTTCTCACAAACTCGCATGAACCCACTGGAACCAGCATGTCTGACTGGGAACATGTGACATATGGGCTGGTAGAGAGATTTGTCATGGAGTAAATGCAATGCAACATTAATCAGCCCCAGTGTGCTGTGAAAAAACACTGGATGTGTCTGTAAGTAACCAGAGTGATTACACTCTTTTAGGGAGAATAGGTAAAGATAATAATAATGAGAACATGACACCATTCTACTCCTGGCTCTGCCATTAACTTGCTGTGTGACCTTGGGCAAGTCATTTATGCCTCAACATTCACAGTTAGGTCTATAAAACCATATTTAAGTTGCTAAACAAGCAGCCTAATTTGTGTCTACAAACTAAAATTTTCAAACCTAGGACTTGTCTGTCCTTGGAACTTACGGTGGCATACCTACATTGCCCAGGGGTGTGAAAAATCCACACCTCTAGGCGATGTAGTTAAGACAACCTATCCCCCAGTGTAGACAGCATTAGGTCGCTGGAAGAATTCTTCCAATCTACCACCTCTTGGATATTACCTACGCTGACAGCAGAATTCCTCCCTCAGCATGGATAGTGTTTACACTGAAGTGCTACAGCAGCTCAGCTGTAGCTACACCTGTGTAGACAAGCCCTCAGGTGTCAACCTCTCTGCAGCTCTTTTTCTTAACCCTGAAGTACTATGAGGTGTAACTAATTGTATGCAATGCACTTGGAGTTCTCCTGTTTATCTGCCTAGCTACTTGCCTAGTTTTGTACCATACTGATGATCTTCTATATATGTGAAGAGTAGTTGTTCGTTATGTATAAAGAGATGGCTGAAAAAGCTTAATAACATAATTACGCTTATCAATGGATTTTCTTGAGTACATCTCTGTGCTTCTCCTTTTGAAGGTAGTAATGATTAGAATCATACCATTTGCATAAACTCACTCTAGGCATGAATTTTTTAGTGATGACAGACATTTGGTTTAAATGGAATTTGATTTAAAAAAAAAAAGTGGAGGAAAACTGACAGAAGGATGTGAGCCAATAAAGAAAAGCATTGCTTCAGGACTTTAGCTGAGTAAACAAGATGACACAATGTTCTTGCGTTGCCCTTTTTTCTTCCTACCACCTGTCCTGGATGAAGGATGCCTGGCAGGAAGAACTCTAGGGAATAATTGACACCGTCATAATTCATCAGGAAGTTTAGGTAACAAGTATGATGCCACACAAGAGCTTCTTCTTTCTCAGTAAGAGAACTCTTACTTTGTCTGGATTATTTTTTTAAAAAGTAGGTGGATGATATAGTCAATGCTAACCATTAGTTATCTTCAACAAAGAGTAGTGGCATCCAACACATGCTGCAGCTGATCGCTGTTGGGGTTAGCGAGGCATCCTTGCCTGTGTACATCATTGCACAAGGCCAAGATTTAAAAAAAAAAAAGTGCCTAAAGTCAGGCTGCTTGATAAATAGCCTGGTTTTCAAAGCTGCTGAGCACCCAACTGCTCCTGCTGCGATAAATGGAGCTAGGGGCATGTACACCAGTCGAGGGTCTGGCATGGAGTTTCTGTCACTCTGCAGGATTCTCAAAGATCCCATGAATGGTAGGAATTTGTCTTCATGTCTGTAGCCAAAATCTCCCCTCTCCCACACTGCTGCACTATGTGATGCCGAATGCCACTCGGACACAGCTAAATGAAATGGTGGTGTATGTATTGTGTGTTGTAAGCTCCTTGGGACAGGGGTTGTCTTTGTTCTGTTTATACAGCGCCTGGCACAATGGAATCCTGATCTATAAATGGGCCTTGTAGGTGCTACAGTAATTCATAAAGCACTTTGGACTCCTTTAGGATAAAAGGTTCTGTGTATATATAACATATTATCTTTATTATAGACTGGTAAGGTTCAAGATATGGCCTGCTGCCACCATGTCTAGAAAACACGGTGGTGATGTTGCTTAGGTACCCAACCCATGTAGGGACATATCTCGAATATATGCCATAGTCTGTTCCATTTTAACCTCCTATTTCAACCCCCACCCACTGCAAGAGGAAGTTGAAAAGTTCCTTCTAAAAACAGTAGCCTTGATTTGTTCTTCAGCTTTTTATGCCTTAACTGTAGACAACCAGTTTGTCACAGGGCTGTACCAGAGAAAGGGCCAGAGATTAGGCCCAACACAGTGTGGTGAGTATGGTCCAGCTCTGAAGGGGTGTAGCAATGTGCATGTGCCCCCAGCATCCCTGGAAGGTCTAGGAAGAATTGTGCCCTTAGTGTGGTGCTGTCTTCCCCTGCTCCCTGAAAAGTGACCAAGCCTTTATTATTTGTATTGCCGCAGCCGCATGGTTCAGGACCTGATTGTACAGCACCTTGTACAAACCCAGAACACAAAGATGAGATGACAAGATAATAAAAAGATGCCCCGAGATAACACTGTGCTGGTGTTTCACACTTACATACCCCTTAAAATAGCTAGCTAACTCTCACCCTTACGAGGTAAATGACTTATCTGAATTTCACAGAGGAGAAAACTGTTGCAGAGAGCTTCCCCTGGAGGTGGTAAAGCTATGCGGAGCTGCCACTGTGGTTCAGTGGGTATAGTGAATGAATGAGCCCTAAATCTATACGTTTTGGTCAGGATAAAAAAAAAAAACTCTCTTCCTCCTTTCCCTGGTCTCTACCCTGTAAACAAAACAAAATAAGCCTTTCAGAAAAAAGAATCTCCCTCTGTTGGGTTTGTTTCCTATGGTGTAAGGTAATCCCGTAGTAGCCTGACAGTGTATCATTTCGAATGTATTCTGTGAAGTATATAGCCTCTGCAGTATGACCCTGATCCAAAGTCAACTGAAGTCCATGGGAAAACTCCGATTGACTTCAGTGCACTTTGGATCAGGCCCCATAATAGTGGGAGCAGCTACTGAACTTGTGTATCTGTGGGGACTTTTTCTTGGCTGAGGGTGTATCTAAACTTGGAGTTGTGGGTGTGATTCCCAGCTCACATAGACATTCTCAAGCTAGCTCTCTTTGAGTTAAGGTGCTAAAAATGATTGTGTAGCAGGGGTAGTACAGGCTAGCTGCTTCATGTACATACCCCTGGGGTTCAGGCAGGTTTGTACATGGCATGGCTAGCCAGTGCCACCCCTTGCTGCTGCCTAGGGTTACCATACGTCCTCTTTTTCCCGGACATGTCCGGCTTTTCGGCACTCAAACCCCCATCCGGGGGGAATTGCCAAAAAGCCGAACATGTCCGGGAAAATGCCAGCCAGGCACTTCCCCTCCCACGGCGGCTCTGCTCCTCCCCTGACTCTTCGGCTCTGTTTAAGAGCCGAGCTGCCCGAGCGCTATGGGCTTCAGGCAGCCCCTTGCCTCCGGACCGTGCGCCGCCGGAGCCCGGGAGGGGAAGTGTCCAGCAGGAGGCGCAGGGTTTGGAGGCATGGGGGCTGCCCGAAGCCCGAGCGCTACCGGCTTCACGGCTTGCCGGGCAGCCTCCAGACCCTGCGCCCCGGCTGGGCGCTTCCCCTCCCGGGCTCCAGCTGCGCTGGGGAGGGGCCGGCCGGGGGCGCAGGGTCTGGGGGCTGCCGGGCAAACTGTGAAGCCGGTAGCGCTCAGGCAGCCCTTTCTGTGTGGCTGGGAGTGGGAGGGAGGAGGGGGCAGAGTTAGGGCGGGGAAGGGGTGGAGTTGGGGCGGGGCTGGGGGGAAATGGGCGGGGCCAGGGCCCGTGGAGAGTCCTCTTTTTTTATTTGTTAGATATGGTAACCCTACTGCTGCCCATGATACTCTGGCTACTCTACTATTTTTATGGCACTAGCTCAATGACAGCTAGCTCGAGTATGCCTACGCAAGCTAAGAATCACCCCCCTAGCTCCATGTGTAGATGTACCTTAACATGTGGAACATGCTTCCACCTTACTCCTATGTGTAGAATATTTCCTGCATATGTTGGCAAACATCACTCTAAAGTATAGGAATGGGTCCAGATTCTTCAAAAGGGACACTTTTTTGTAATGTAAAGTTATGCTCTATGCCTTGATAGAACAAATATCTAGTCTGAATTATGAGATCAAATAAAACATACCTTTCCATTCTTCACAAAATATATAGGGGAGGGATTCTCTTAATTTTCCTGCTTGTTTGGACTCAAAATCATCATAAAAATAATCTAAGCACATTCTCTTTTGAGACACAGAAAGGATGTCTAGACAAAAATTTGTGGGTTTTTTATTTGCTTTATTTTCAGAGCTTATCATTTTCTAACTGCTATATTACATCACCCAAGGATGTGCTTTTCTTCTGTACTGAGGCTTTTAACATGGACACAGGCACAGAAGATTAAGAATTTGTTTTCGTGAGATCACAATCTTATTCTGGGGGTGGGGGGCAACACTTATATGTTTTTGGCTTAGAAAGATAGCAGCAGTTCCCTTACTGCTTGAATTTTTCTGACTGGCTGGCAATGCAGTTTAGGGCAGTAATTCAGGATTGCTGTTTACTGTGAGTCTAAGGGTAGAATGTAGGGAAGTCCAAGAGGTGTGTGGTGTGTTTGGTGGTTTTTTTTTTCCCCCCTAAGTAAATGTGGTGCTCATTCTTTGGAGTTTGGATCTGCATTGAGCAGCTTACTACCACTCTAGAATACTTTGGAAACACCTTGAAGTGCCCCCCGCAAAGGTGGGCAGAAGAACACTGCCCTATCACCATGGCATGGCTTTTTTTGCCCATGGCTATCCTATGGAGAGATCTTGCACGGGGTTTGCTGCATGCAGAGGGGATCCAGGGAAAAATAATCTAGCCCCAGGATTTATTACTTTTTATTTATTACTTTTTCCACAAAGCAAGTGGGCAGACAATGAGCCAGGTTCTTCATGGCTCTGTACCTCTTGCAGTCACTGTATAATGGTGCAAAGTGAACATATATTGCTACCAATCTAATTCCATAGCATTTTACACTTGCTTTGCACTCATGTAAAATGATTACATGAGGTGCACAGCAACTAAAAGGACGTGTCTCCCTAATTCCTGCCCAGTCCCTGCTCCTTACCCCTTCACTGATCCTGAAGAGCACCCTCCACTGAGACCTAAGAAGAGAGATGCCTGTGCATCTTTCACATGGTGCTTTATGCACCCATGAATCTCACTGGGGTGAACTGGGCCACTGTATGTAGCTGTGAAATGTAAGCACTAGCTCTGCTTTCAGTATTTTTCCCATTAAAGGTGGCATTTGAGACCTGATAGTCTGAGTTGAACCCATTGGGAATATATCTTAGTGGGAAAAGATCAGACAGAACCGATTCTGGGAATAAAATAAACACTAAGTGGAAATAGATAAGCTGTTAAAATCCAATCTAGAAGGCATGGTGTAAATACCACTCAGCTTCTTCTCCCAGCTCATGCAGACGTAGACTGTATCGACATGGGAGAAATGAACCATTGGTAAACGAATGAGATTGTACCAACAGTGTAGCATAGCCTTCATTGCAGTCATGAAAATTAAGAGAGGCTAAAATCACTAGCCGTACAAAAGTAACAATTTCTGTTCTAGAGCCTTCTTGAAAGGCCCTTTGCCCTAGGACTAGAAATAGTAAAGGCCTCACAAATGTAATAAGCCTAAAGTGGGGGAAGGAATATGGGGGGGGGGGAATGGGAATAATGTGGGAGATGCCTGAAGATAGGGCCATGGGGGTCAGTTCAAATAGAGTAGGGAAATTCCCCACTTGTACTCCATTATGGGCTGACCCTAGGGTGTAGCTCAGCCCACTGGTGGGGACATCTGCTGTTTGTGTGTGGGGGGGGGGGAGGGATACCAAAGTGGGCACCAAATGACCCCATGAAATCTAGGGGAGCTGAACCAGTGGGTTGATGGAGGGGCTCAGCAGCTATTGCTTGCACTCTGCAAATGGGAAGGGAGGGAGTGGGTATTTCCATCCCCAAGTGGGGTTACCTCCACCCTGATGTAAGGCCACATACAGTACGTCCATTTCATATAGATAACTTCAGTGTTCACTGGAGCCCAGAAATCCCTTCCATTATCCCCCAAACCTGCAAAAGTCAGTTCCCATTGGTATATATTACAGTGAACTGCTTATAAATCTGCTGTAGAGGATTTCTAGTCTCCTAATTCCTCTTCCTAACCTGGATTGGTCACTGCCTCTGATATTATCTGTGGACCTCACGCGGGGCTGGATTTATACCTTCCACACTCCTAGGCACAGCATCCTCTTCTCCCTTCCCTTCCTCCCCCCCGCCTGCAGCTGACTTTCATGCTGTCTGTAAAAAAATGAAAATTTTAACTCACTTTTCACTTTTAGGTGCCCCTAGGCATGTGCTTACTGTGTCTAGTTGGAAATCCAGCCCTGTCCTCAGGATCCCCAGGTATTGGCATGTTCTTAGGCATTTTTCTAGTCCAGCTCCTCATCAGCAGTGTGCCTGGACTATGGAGCAAACCTTCTCCTCTGCCCTTTCCTCATCCCTCAGCATTGCAGCACAGGGAGCATCTATACTGTCTAGTAGCAAATCAGGCTGCATAGAAGGTCAAGTCCAGGCCTTCCCAAAATGAGCAGGTTTGCCCCTCTGCCCAGGATTGGCTATTATTATCAGGGGCCTTGTTGTGCTGCATTGTAAGGCCCTTAATATTTCCCCAGCACTGTTTGCTAAACCAAATGTCCAAGTGCTCAGACACTTAATTATAGATGAGTGTTTTTCTAGCAGAGTTCAGCTGTGACTCGATTTTTTTTTTTTTTGGTTGCCCCAGAGAGACACCAGTACTTGTGCTCTGCCTGGCCTGCTGCCAGCATGCTAATAGTTTTCTTCTGAAACACACTTGCTGCTAAAGGAGTTGACCTTAGGTCAATGCTATCAAAGTTGAGGCTGGCAAATAGCTTACAAATGAGTTCAAAGGGTTGTATAGTACTTTCCATAGAGGGAAGTGGCTTGAGCAGAAAACACATTAGACAAACAACCTAAGCAGTGATCAGCGTACTGTGGTATGGTTGGAGAAGGACTATTTGCACCACTAGGGCTGTTAAATCAGCACTTCAATCCATGCTGGCAGTGCACCAGTTGAAGATCACATGATGGTGAGCCTTGTTTGGAAGCAAGGTTAAACCAAATGGTTGTGTGGATGCCTGTGCACTGTTAGGAGAAATTTGGGGAATGCATGTGGACATGGGGGTGTGGGGAGGGTGTAGTCCAGGCATGGCAGGGGAATGAAATGGTGGTTAGCACACTGTATTTCTCTAGTGTAGACAAGGCCTTAAGGTATTATAGATGCCTTTCTATATAGAGATTTGCAGATCGTACAGAAATTGGAAGAGGTTGAGATCAGAATATGAAGGTGGAGGGGGACCTCCTCACTCTCATTGTGCTTGTTTTACATCTCTGACTTGGTGTTTTACTGGCCCTTAATTCCATGCAGTCTAACAGGATATTCTGGGGTTATAGAAGTTCTCAGGATGGCTTTCAAATAAATCTTATTCAGAACACATGGGACTGTTGAGATGTAAATAATACACACTAAACACACCTGAATAGAGTCAAGGTCAAACTTATTCTTCAAGCAAAGGAATTAGTCTTTTTTGCTTATGGCAATGTGTTTTTATTGGAATTCTCAAGCTCCTTTTGATTTCTGTAGGCATATTTTGTTTCTGCTTAGATCTTCATTAATCTATATGGTAATTTTGATTTATACTTCAATACTTTGCCTTTCTGAAAATATCCCATCCTTTTAATTAAACTCAGAGCACTCCTGTCAGGTAGGAAAATATTATACTAATTTTAGAGATGAGTAAAATGAGGCACAGAGAAGGTACATTGACTTGTCCAAAGTCACACAAAGGTCTGTGTTTGGAACATTATGTAGGAGTCCTGATTCCAGTTCCTTTCTCTAAACACTAGAACATTCTCCCTCCTCAGAAGCTCATCCAATAGGTGCAACCCATCTCCCCAAGAACTCCATGCACGATTGTGCCCCTGCTCATGAGCAGCTGCTATTGATGATATGTAAATCTGTGAGAGGCAGCTGAAGAATTCTAATGGCCCCTCTTCCCTGATCAGAACCAAGTGCTGTATGTCACAGCTGAGAACAGACTATAGTTTCTGTGGCATTGGGTAACCCCAAATGTTCCAAAAATGTCAGCTCTTTCCTGTCCCCTAAACCTTGACATTTTTAAAAAGATAATTTGGGGGTTCTTTTTAGTTGCCTGATGACTTTTGAGCCTTTGGGGTTCATGATTCCAAGCTCTTCACTGCAGTCAGGAGGGGGCTAGGAACTTCCATGTCTTTTTAAATGAAACTTGAGATTCTCACAATCGCATGACTCCAGGAGCTGGGGCTGTCAGAAAACACCAGACACTGAGATTGGCAATTAAAATCATGAGAGTTGATAACACCTGAGAACAACACCCCAACCACCAGCATCAAGGCTCATGAAGGAGGAACCAGCAGCACAGAGTAGAGGAAGGAACCATCTATGTGTATAGTTGCCACTTCCATGGGTCTCAGGAGAGTTTCTTCTAAGTGGGTCCCCAGGATCTGCAAGGTTGAAGGGGCTCACTCCCTGTACACATTTCAGGGCCACAAGGCCCTCATACTAGATGGGATGCTTTCATGGTGTTTCCAGTCTTGCTCTTTATTATATCCAATATGTGTATTATATTTCTATGACTCAATTATCACTCAAAGTTCTGAATAAGCTTCCTGAACTGCTGTCTCACCAAGCTAAATTTTTGTAACACAGAAAGAGAATTAAAAATGAACATTACTCTAGTAGTACTAAAAGTTAGCATTTAAAAATGGGTGTTTCCTAAAATGTTTAAAAACACATTTGATGACATTTCTAAGCACGGCTTCATTGTGCAGGCACAGAAATGTTTGCATTGCCATGGAAACAAAGCTGAAAACCGCTCATGCTGAAAAAAACCAAGTTATAGGGTGATTGTGGAAAAAGAAGCTAGAGGGGTGATATCTTTCAGTGTGTACGTGAAATGGACCTGATGTGATGCTGACTTCTCTGGGTAGAAGGGTTTTTTATTTAGTTTTTCACTGAGATTTCCACTGACTAAAGGGTTACTTTCTATACACACAAGGTTGACCCTAAAAGCTATCCACATACATGTACATAAACTGTACAAGTACAGAGATGTCTGACTACAGACTAACACTTCTTCTACCAATTGCTTTAGAAAAAATAGACAATTGCAAGCCTACCTCAAGTGAGAGAGGAACCACTAGGTCAGAATACAAATCATATATTTTTCTTTGTATGAATGTAGTTATTCATGAAAGAGTAACAAACCCAGCGTTTAATTTCTGATCAAACAAAAACATACTTTCTAATTTGGCTAAACTGAAAACATCAAATGACTAAAATACTTTCTAACCATAGTTTCGCTAGCAGCTTGATAGGTATGTAAGGCATGCAGATTTCCTGCCAAGGCTGAGAAACATGGGTCGGCCTGAGATAATAGGGCTGGTGTGCTTGAAAAAGAACAAGGTTGTTAATGTTGTAGTTGATTGCATTTTTGGGTGGCTCTTGACTTCCTTTAAACCATCCCAGGTACTTCCTGTGGTCTGACTCTTAGCTCTGAATGACAGAGGGATCAGTAGGAGACCGGATAGGGATTTCCAAAGCATCACAATCATCAGTAAGGAACACTAGGTCCTGGGGAAATAAGAGTAATGATTAGTGTTATAAATGGGCAGTAGGGAGGCAGAAGGCAGTGGAAAATATCAAGGTTGGGGCCTGATCCAACTCCACTGAAGTCAATGGCAGTTGGATCTCCCTGGAAGCAGCCGTATTAGTAGCAATGTATGGTCATTGACATACCCTTCTGCAGAAGGAGATCATAATGGTGTACAGGCTCCGGATCTTTTCCTTCAGAGCACTCACTTGCGGCACTCTTTGGCATGCGGGGTATGCCACAAAGTTACGGAGTTTTGTCAACACACAATAATTCTGCAAGGCATGGAAAGGGTGATTTGTAAAACTGTTGTGCAGTACTGGTGGATTTGCATTACCCACTCTCAAATATTCCCTTTCATGGGAATTCACAGCTCCCAGCTCTATGTACACGTGTGGGTTTTTTTGTTTTGATTTTTCTAAATAAATCCTTTATTATGTAAACAACAATCAGTATTTCATAACAGGATTGTCTGCTCCATCTTTGGTAACTGCATAGACTCCCCCCGCTCCTTCTCTTCCCCCCCACCCCCGTCCAGTTTTGGCTCTCATAGTTCAATACAATCACTGGCTTCTTTTTATGTTCTCTAGTAGAGGATAATGCCAGCATAACCCTCTGGAGTTAGTGGAATTATATGCAGGAGAATGTGGTCTATTCCTTCAATAGGAGCACCTGAGTTTGTTACAATATACAATAACCAAGACCTCTGTCATAATTTGCCTCACTCCCACTGCACAGTGGTGTAAGTCAGGTGGAACTTTGTTCATAGCACTTAACATTTGTGCAGTATTTTGACAATGTAAACTAATTTAACAATGTTCCTGTAAAGCAGGTGAATAAATTATTACTGTCCCCATTTTGAAAACAGAGAAACTGAGGCACCGAAGCTGAATTACTTGCACTTTGCCATGCAGTGAGTCAGTGGCAAAGCTGGGAGTAGAACCCAGGAGTTCTTGGGTCTCAGCCCTTTACTGACTTCATTAGATTATGCTGCCTCCAACAAAACGTAAGGTTTTTCCCAGTTGTTTGTGAAGAAAGCATAACACGGCATATTCTACTGCTTAGCACTGGAACTTAAGGTGCTTGCACAAAAGAATGTCACACGCATCCTTTGTGGTGGATGGACATGCATTTATTATTATCGCTGCCATTATTTTGTCTCCTATGGAAAACTTTCAGAGAGCTCAAGAAGTGATAGCTGATTAAAAAAGAGAAACTCAGCAATGCACTCCTCCACTTGAATTCATTAAAATAGCAGTTTGAATGAACTAGATATGCCACATGTGGAAAGAAGACAAGAGTCTTGATTCTGCTTTTGACCTTTTCACTATTCGTATGTATTCCCATGCATACATTACATGCTGGTAATATTCCATTACAAGAAATATCCAAATGTTACTCACTTTAAAATGGTGGTTTTAATAATTTTCACAATTATAAACAAGAAAAACTTCAGAAAAACATCTTTATTTTTAAATGAGATCCTACAGTGCTGCTTTTCACTGTTTCTCTCTAGTCTAGTTAAATTTTCAAAAAATAGCTTGAGTATGGATTGAAAGTAGATCCCATACTTGCACTTTTTTTCATTAGCTGCTTTTAATTCATGGTTGTAAAGAAAGAATAGTGTAAACTTACATGTATGTCCAAGTAGAGCGTGGGCAGCATCTCCACACAGGGGTCCTGTAGTAAAGAATAGAGACACTGCAATTTTTTTTCCCTAGGGAGATTTGTTTCAAAAGCAACAATCTAAGTAGTGTTTTAGATCAACTCACCACAGGTTCAGTGTTCTGTAAATTCTTAAATGATGCCATGATTTCTTTGCTCAAAGACAGAATCCTTGAGTAGCAGGTTGGAGGAGCTGAACTAATCAACAGAAAAATAGAGAGCAGAACAACCAAACTCAGCAGCATCTTCATTGTGGAGAGTATGTCAATAAATGTTAATGGTTTCACAACTACTGATAGACTCCACTGAAACCTAAGTTTGACAAGTGGACTCCCACCTTAAATAGGCTCTTGTATCAATGAAAAAAATGTTTTGGGGTTGGTCCAAACAGCGGCTCACTGCCGTTTTAAATTTCCTGCCAACCTGCGAGCCAAAGCTGCTAGCACTTTCCTGCCCTGGAGCAGGGAAAGGAGGGAGTGAGGATAACCAAACAAACACAACTGGTACACTTTATCCTCTAGAGAAAACAACCCAGTAACCATCTAAAGGCTAACACAAGTATGTGTAATAAACAACACAGGATTATTGTGGAGTTGCAGACCCCGCTCCTGCAACCATTTAGGCACATGCTTCCCATTATGCACACAAGTAGTCTCATTGTGTGGTTGCTCACATGCATAAAGAGAAACAGGTTTCTCTAAGTCTAAATGCTAGCAAGATGGGGGCCATATATTGTTGTATTAGAATAAAAGAAACCATTTAAAATGGCTGTAGTGGCACACATCCTCTGCTGGTCTTGAAGATGTTGCTGAATCCAGGAGTGTAGTGGGTTTTTGTTTTTGGTGCAGTCACTGTTTCTATTGTTTGTATCTACATATTCAGTTCTTGAGATTAAAAGGAGAATATATATTTCATACTAAACTTCCCAACACTGGACCAAATTCAGATTTTTTTTTTTTTTTTTTTTTAATGGTAAAGGGATAGTGTAACTTTTTGACTTAAGTCATGACAGGTTGAAAAGTTTCCTGTCCGATCTTTTGTGGAGATACACTCCATCATTCATGTCCTTAAATGTGCAGTTCAGGACTACCGAGAAGATTCCAAGAGCATAGGGACAAGAACACATCCTTGCTTTACTCCGCTTTTCTTCTCAAAGCTGTCCGAAGTTGACCTGTCAAACTGGACAGTTCTCATGTCATGGAATGAACATATAAGATTTAACAGGGATGGTGGGTTATCTTTTCTAGCATTGTAAATAGACCTGCTCTGCTGGCTGACTGTCAAATGCTTTGGTTAAATCCACAAAGGTGATGTACAATGGTCAGTTTTGCTCTTTGCATTTTTCCTGGGGTTGACAGAGGAAAATATCATGTCTATAGTTGATCTTCCAGCCCTGAATCCGCACTGTGATTCAGGGTAGACACAATTCGCCAGCTGTTGTAGGTGCACTAAGATGACATTTGTGAAAGTTTTCCCCACTATACTTGGTAGTGATATAGCCCTGTAGTTGTTGCAGTTGCCCTTTTCACCTTTAGTTTTATATAGAGTGGTCATGTTCACGTCTCACATCTTTTGTGGTACCTCACCCTCTTTCCAGCACTTAAGTTGCAGATGAAGATATGCAGGTGGTAGGCTGTCTTTCCCTCACTTGAGGATTTCTGTTGGGATGCCATCTGTTCCAGGAGCTTTGCCACTTGATAGCAAATCAATGGCCTTGCTTAGCTCTTCTACAGTGAGCTCCACATCTAGCTCTGGCATGACCTGTAGAGTTGGTATTTGGTCCAGTGATTCACTGGTGATGTTTCTTTCGTGTGAGTGTGGGCTCCAAATAGTGTTAGAGACAACTGCTTGCTTTTATCTATCAGGATTTCACCGCTGTGAAATTTGAGAGGGACCTAGAGCTTTGTTCAGGCCATCATACATGACTTGGAGGTTTCCTGTATCTGAGGCTGTCTGTATCTCTTCACAGAGCTTCACTAAAATCAAAAAGGTGCTAATCAAGGGACTCCTATTCACTGATGCTTCTGCCTTCATAGCCCACTGTGACAGGGATCCTGGGGTGGGGGGATAGCTAAGGTCATTCAATTAGGGGGTGAACTGCAAAGAATGGAGCAGACAATCCCCAAAGCTGGTGGATATATCAATACTTAAGGAAGCTGTTTTGTGCTGGCTGGTAAATTTATTACCTCACTGGTTGCTCAGAAGCCAACAGTTTCCTTAAAGTGATCCAGCTCAGGCCTCCATCCAGGTACCTAAGTCAAGAATGATGAAGATTACTGAATCTTTTTCATCATATAAAATAAAAGGTTATACCAATCCCAAAGGATGGGACACATTACCTCCCAGGTTAATGAATATTCCAGATCTTACCCAAATACATGCTTACAGCCAATTCTTATTAACTAAACTAAAATTTATTTAAAAAGAAAAGTGTGGTTAAAAGGACAATATACATACAGATGAGCTCAATTCTTGATGTTCAGATTCATAGCAGAAGTGGTGAGCTTTTGTAGTTTCAAAGAGTTCTTTTGGAATTTAGTCCATAGGTTAAAGTCCAATGTCCAATATCACATTCAGGGTGTACCAGCTTAACTGGGATCTCAATCTGGCAACTCAAACTTACCTTGATGAAGCATAAGCAGATCTGAGATAAAAAGGATTGGGACTCCAGGGTCATTTATACAGTTTTCTAGCATCTACTTTACCATACAGTCCTGGATAAACAATAGGCTTTTGTTGTAACCTTCTGTTTTCTAAAACTCATCCATAACTAATTACACAAATTAACATAGCGCAATTTATCCATTAGGTAGTCTATCACAAACTTCAAGTTGGGGATTGGTCCTGCTTT
Organism: Trachemys scripta elegans; assembly: GCF_013100865.1. Lineage (NCBI taxonomy): Eukaryota > Metazoa > Chordata > Testudines > Emydidae > Trachemys > Trachemys scripta. The sequence goes on from NC_048302.1 coordinate 114,221,686, forward strand.
GAGCAGGAGGTTAGACTAGATGACCACCTGAGGTCCCTTACAACCCTGATATTCTATGATTCAAAGAGCCACATAGACAATTACATTTTCATCCAAGATTCATCTAAATATTAATATTCCCTTTTGGTCTTTGAATTAATAGTTATAGTGACAGACAGGAACTGTCTGTTTACATGGCTAACGTTTATGAGTACACACAGACTATTAGTATCACTTTTAATTTCTAACAATATAGGTTTGCATTTCAAAGTTCTAGCCAACCTAACATTGAATGGCCCTCATTACCATTCACATGCTTTCTAACATGACTTTAAAGGCTGGCTTTGGGACATTCAGCCTGCAAACTGTTTAACCCTTTCTGTCCATGTATTATACTTTGTATAAGATTCATTGCAATTATATAACAGTGGTAGCAATAATGAGTTGCATGATTATATTTTAATTAGACAACGTCACACCCACAATGAAGATCTACTACAAGAACTCATGGACCACCTTCCAAGTGCTTGTCAGGCACTTGTTCTCACTATTAGCATTAAGAATGGTGTATTAGGACAGGGGGTTCCATGAGATTCTTCAATCACCTTAAATGCAAACCAGCTAGAAGTGGTCCAAATGTTCAGTTACTTAGGTTCTACAGTGACCACCAACCTCACTGGTACTAAATGTTCACATTGGAAAGGCTGTCACCATCTTTAGCAGACTACTAAAAGAGCATTCAACAACTCAAAGCTTAGCATAAAGACCAAAATGCTAGTTACCAAGCTTGTGTCCTCAGCACTCTTGTGTATGGTGGGGAAACATGGACAACTTATGATCATCAGGATAAAAGGTTAAATGGTTTCCACCTATGTTCTTTATGCTGCTTACTCAACATCAAATGGCAAGATAGTCTCCAATGCGGAGGGCAAAGGGCAAATTTACCAAGTGTGACAGCTTTGCTGAAGCAGAGACAACTTCGCTGGCTGGGCCATCTGAGTAGGTTGGAAGACAGCTCCCCATGTAGCATGGCCTTGGGTATGCATCTATCAGAGGGAACAAGAACAGGACATATCAAGCTTTGATATAAAGCAGTGGTTCCCAAACTTGTTCCACCACTTGTGCAGGGAAAGCCCCTGGCAGGACGGGCCGGTTTGTTTACCTGCCACATCCGCAGGTTCGGCCAATTGCGGCTCCCAGTGGCTGCCATTCACTGCTCCAGGCCAATAGGAGCTGCTGAAAGTGGCATGGGCCGAGGGACGTACTGGCCACTGCTTCCAGCAGCTCCCATTGGAACTGGAGCAGCAAACCACCGCCAGGGGCTTTCCCGGCACAAGCGGTAGAACAAGTTTGGGAACCACTGCTATAAAGCTACATGCAAGCGAGACAGGAAGGAATTTAGAATTGATCCTGACCAATGGGAAATCTTGGCAAGTGACTATAAAAAGCGGCGCCATCATCTCCATCAGGGCATCAAAGTCCATGACAGGAGCTGGCTCCTACAGCTTGAAGAGAGAAGAGCCTGTAGGAAGTAAGCTGCTTCCAAACAAGACACATACATTTGCAACAATTGTCCTGGGCTGCTTTGTTTATGCCCCATCAGTAAGTGTCACAGGAAACCAAAGACTGCCTCTGGAGCATACAGGAAGTGTAGCACTTCCTGGAGGACTTACTCTGTAGCACATCTACCCTTTTTGTAGATCCCTTTCTAAAGTTCCTGATTGTATTTGTTATGGGTTGTTAGTTTAATTTACTAGTATTTTAGTTCAATCAGTGATTTAATAACCCTTCAGGTTGCTCCAACACAAGGCCCAGATTTTTAAAGGTATTTAGGAGTTGGTCTCATTAATAATACAAGGCCTAAATTCCATTTTCAAAAGTGACTTAAACTCTTAGGCCTACAGTTGGGTTGGAAATGTTTTTACCATCCCATGAAAACTTTTGAGATTTAAAATTTTTTCTCATTCTGCAGTGATTATAAAAGACCTTTTCATGATAAACGACAGACCTGAGGAGAGCTGATACCTTGCATGAGTCCTAACCACTAGACTGTAGGAGACCTAGGTTCATATCCTTTCCCCAAATCAGGCAGTGCAGGGACTCAAGCCTGGATCTCCCATATCCTCATTGAGTGCCCAAACCACTAAGCTGTTGGCTATTCTCAGATTGATGTGTTTGCATACTCTCTCTCATGAGATTTCTGTGGAAATGTTTGAAAGGCCTCTTCCATACCAATGTGGAATGAGAGAAATTTTGAAATCTCAAATTGTCATGCTTCGCTCAGCATTGCCAAGCCTAAGTGACTTGTCAAAGATTATGCTGGAAGAACATGGTGGAGATGGGAATCAGACCCAGATCTTAAGTCCTAATCCGTGCTTTAAGCACAACACTCTCTTCCCTCTCAATGTCCCTGTATTACAACCTCAATTTTTATAGTGAAACACAAATCTCTATATTTCCCAGGTCTCTTTCTTTTGTATTTTTTCCCTTTTCCTAGAAATGGAAGACAGATCTAAGAAACAACTGTCCTTGTCTCAAGTGCTCGAATTTTTTTAAAAGCACATGGATCCTTTTCAGAAATGTCTATTTTAATTACCATAATACTTAACAATAACATGTTATACTTAACTGCATTTAGATTCAGAGGGGTAGCCGTGTTAGTCTGAATCTGTAAAAAGCAACAGAGGGTCCTGTGGCACCTTTAAGACTAACAGAAGTATTGGGAGCATAAGCTTTCGTGGGTAAGAACCTCATTTCTTGCATCTGAAGAAGTGAGGTTCTTACCCACGAAAGCTTATGCTCCCAATACTTCTGTTAGTCTTAAA